>NC_069505.1:65974185-66266685 GCF_027579735.1 Bombina bombina
TAATGTATATAAAGTGCTGCCCAGTAACCAGGTTGTGTAAAAAAAAATCTGCTCACAGCAGTAGTAGGTCCGCACATCTGTAAAAAAAATTAAAGGGGACCTTGGTCTGCACCTACACGGTCCAGCGCTGGATCGGGGGCCACCCCTTCATGCCGATTTAGTCTCAGTGGGCTTGGATTTATTCCAGGACTGAGCCGGCTTCCAAGTACTCTTGGTTTGCTTGGGCTTAGCGGAGGGCTGCTGTCGTTAGGATTTATCAAAACGAAAATTAGAACTTTGTCCCTTAGACTAGTTCTTTTTATCCTGTGGTAGGAAAGCACCCTTGCCCCCTGTAACTGTGGAGGTAATGGAGTCCAGGCCTGGACCAAATAAAATCTTTCCCTTAAATGGGAGGGGGAGAAGTCTAGACTTAGAAGTCATGTCCGCAGACCAGGACTTTAGCCAGAGCGCCCGACAGGTATGAACTGAAAAAACAGACACCTTAGCAATTAAGCGATTAATCTGCATGTTTGCATCACAGATAAAAGAATTAGCAATTCTCAATACTTTAATTCTTTCCTGGATAACGTCTAAGGGAACCCTCCACCTCGATCAATTCCGATAAGGAGTCGCACCAGTAGGTAGCTGCTCCAGCAACTGAGGCAACAGCCACTGCCAGTTAAAACAAGTATCCCGTATGTTGGAACATCTTTCTTAGAAAAGTTTCCATCTTCTTATCCATCGGCTCTCTGAACGACGAACTATCCTCAAGCGGGATAGTAGGTAGTTTGGCAAACGTGGAGATAACGCCATCCACCTAAGGGACAGAACCCCTTAATTCCAATTGAGAGTCCGGGACCGGGAATAATTTCTTAAAGGAAGACGAAGGGGAAAAGGAAGATCCAATTCTGTCCCATTTGTTTTTAATAATTTTCGCCATCTTTATAGGTACAGGAAAAGTTAATGGCACTACCCTGTCCTCATACACTCTGTGTATTTTAGGAATCAAAAGGTTCATCAGGCAGCTTGGCCTCTGGAACCTCTAATGTAGACAGGACTTCCTTTAGAAGAAAACGTAAGTGTTTAATCTTAAATCTAAAGGCTGGTTCCTCCGCAGCAGGAGGCTTAGAGGCAGTAGACTTCGACCCAGAAAGTTCACCCTCTGAAACCTCATAGCGTGACTCATCCTCGAATAACTGAGTCAGAACAGATAAATCCAATAAATCACATGATGAACCCTGGGCAGGAGAGCTATTTTTAACCTTTTTGTTTGCGTTTAGCGGGGCAATGTAAAGCACTGAGAGCCTCAGACACCGCCGTTTTTAACTGCACTGTAAAATCTGATGGTAAAATGCTCCCTCCAGATGGAGGATCAGGCGTGCTACGGGAAGCTGCATGTGTAGAAAGAGATGACTGATGGGTATGCACCTCATGGGATGGCGAGTTGTCAGAGGTGGACAGCTCAGTGCTAAAGGGGTTAACCTTCTTAGACCTAATAATGTTTTCAGGCATATGGAACATAGTTGAGAGGGCGGGCATACCAAGGCCTCCTCATAATAAAAATAGGTAATACTATTTGGAATAGAGGGAGTACCCTCTAGTATCTCAGAATCTTCCATAGCTTCAGTTAATGACAGTAGGAAATAAAACAATCCACCTCCTAGACCCAGACAATACAGAGAAAAAGTGTCTTCTCCGACAGCCAGCTTGGTCAGGAAAGAGGAAATTAAAGTGAGACCATTCCCGGTCACATGGTGTGCAAAGCAGGTCTACCCCTGCTATTAGAAAAAGCGTGCCAAGCTACACAGCGTTCAAGGTGAAAGTAAAAACCTGTGCGTTCCAGCCACATAACAAACAGTCTATGAGCCCAATAAATCTCACACATAAAGCAGCGTAAAATCAAAGCATCACATTTGATTAATCTCCACTGTTCAATAATCCCCCTCAGGAGATATTAACCCATTACTCTATTAGGATAAAAGGAGCCACACTTTGACCCTGTCTTCTAGCGTTTTCAACATATGTAAAAATTGACACAATCTAACCAGAATCCATGCTGTGGAACAGAAACACAGCCTCTCAAGTGTAACAGTCTTGTAGCATCGCTCCTGACATGGACTTGAGTGAGAAAACAAGCAGGCAGTGAAACTTGTCAACACTGATTGCTTAGGAACTGTTAGCAGGCAGTCTGGATGGGTTCGCAGAAAGACTCTCCCTGCATCTCCAGACTCTAACTTTCAGCAATGCTCTCACTGAGAGGCTGACAAGACTACTTAAAACTCCAGTCCCATATCAAAGGGCAGATACCCTTCCTAAGGAACTACTCTGAATCTTCTGACACTTCTCTACCATCCTCCTGTGATGAAAGGCAAAGAATGACTGGGGGATGGGGGAAAAGGGAGAGGTATTTAAAGCCTATGGTTGTGTTGTCTTTGCCTCCTCCTGGTGGCCAGGTTCAGTATTTCCCAACAGTAAGGAATGATGTCATGGACTCTTCTTATATTATGAAGGAAAACTGCATTCTTGTCCAGAGTCTGTTAGAGAGCGAAGGTTGAGCTAATGTGAGGGGCAAAATGCGGCAGGTTGGATCCTGTTGTGCTGCTGTCTGTGGGACCTGCTGGCCCTAGGCTCCTGAGGGCGTCAAGTTGCAGTGTTTGTAGAGAGGTGCTTGACAGGGGCTCCATCGAGTATTTTACTATTGTAGGCCATGTCTTGCTATTACTTGGTTATTAGCTATAGGAACTCTTGCGCCTCCTCCCTGGTTGAAAATTCTTTTACAATAAAAAGTTTATTAGTTATTCAGGGCCATTATTTATTTTAAAATAAATGCCATCACCTATTGTCTTCACCCAAACTCTGAGTTGTGCCGATATTTATTATAAGTTTTTAAGTTGGCATAGGCAATTGCCTTAGGTAATTTATCTATCCCACTTCATAGAAATAGTATATAAAGGTATTTTGAGAAAATCTACTTTTAGCTTTCTGTTAAGTACTAAACTCTTGTTCTTGAGGTTCAAGACGATTTCTTGATCATATTTACTAGTATTGCATAAGGGGCAAACCTCCTATTCCGTCTTAAATTAATCTAGACTTACTCAAAATAAATACACAACACATATGTACGTGGGAAAAGACCGGTCACGGTCGCATTTATTAACCTAACCTTTATCACGGCTAAATGCCGCATCAGGCAACTTTCAATTTTTCAACTTGTAACAAGTTCAGCAAAAATTGGTGGCGGCATCTACTCCTTATCCTAACCCCTACTGACAGCTGGCCCGGACCCCCCAATCGGGGGACTGCAGCGCAGCACGGGTTGCTTGCGCCCAAAATGGCAGAGAGAGATAGTTGCAGAACTGTAGAGATCTTCAACCAAAGATTAGTAAGGGGGAGGACCCCCCAGGCCGGCACCCGGCAGGCATCCCTCCCCCATCCAAGGGTGTCACTCAAATCTCTCTCTACCCGCTTCGGGGGACCGAGCCGACCGCCACAAGAGAACAGCTCCCTGCCCTCTTGCCGCCACCACACAAAACACAACCAGCATTAACTCAATAACTTAAATTAACCATGTAACACTGTCCATAGAACAAAACTTTTCTTAAAACTTTTATAAAACTGATAGCAAACTCCTTCTGATGTCTGCCAGAAAAATGTCAATCCCAGCATCCGCCAGGTGAACTCCGTCTGGACGGTATAAATCCTTCTTGTCGGCTGTAATTGAGTCATGCCTAATTACAAAGCCGCCCAATGCCGTGACCGCTCTCCCTACTTCCCGGTTGACTTTTTTCTTAACATTATATGCCGCCCTTTGTGTCACAATATGTCTAAAGCGCAGCCGTGCAACCACGTTGGACCACCCTACTTGCACACCTTGGATCCAAGCATACACCCATCATAAATCAGACACCATCTTTCTGATCAAATCCAACACCGGGACTCTTTCTGATCAAATCCAACACCGGGACCGCACCCAAGTCATTGCCTCCCACATGCAAAATTACAATCTGAGGCTTCCCCCACCTCCTGTGAGCATCCTGGAGGAGGGCTGGCAACTCATCCCAAGCCAATCCCCTGCGACCCAACCAACGCACATTGGCCCTTGACCACGGAATTCCCAGCTGCTGCCCTTCTGGTAACCTCAACGCCCTGATGGCCGCCCAATGAATAAATGAGTGGCCCACTATCCAAACACGTGATGGAGGGGTATTCCTGCCTGAAAGGACATGATATAAATCCTGAGCAACACTCATACAGATCGCCCACCCCTTCAGACCTAAGAAGCCTGAGAGAGCTCCCTTTTCACCCCTCCCACACCCCGGAAGCACTTCTGACTAGCGTTGAGTGACCTGTCCTCCTGTTTTCTGATCCAACCCCCGTGAAACCTTCACCGGCCGAATATACAACTTATACCTGCCCGACTTCCAGCGCCCCAGCCGCTGAATTTCCGTGCCTGAAGACCCCCATGCAGCAGCCGACGTCGCAGCCCCAATTCTAAATGAATGAGACCCTATATTAGCAGGATCCAACCCAGCCACCCTCGCCGCTCTCGCCAGAACCCTGCGGAACTGGAAGGCAGATAAGGATGACCCATCCTCATGCACGAGTAGCTGCAGTGGACCCGCCGGACGCACTGCGCAAAACTTTTCAAAGTTCAACACTGGGCAACAATCCTCCTCCGCTGACCCGCCCAAACATAACCATGCTCCTTTTCCTGCTTGGTCCGTTTTAGACGTAGGAATGAGCAACATAAGGCCATTCTCTGCCGGCCGTACATTTTTCCACAGAATACCGCCAGCGCCCCCAGAACACGACGACGCCACTAACTCCCCAATCCTAAGGGCCCCCGCAAACGCCAATGCAAATGCCGCACGAAACAGCAAAACTTCGAACTCAGAGGAGCATACCTCCCCCAAGCATCCCATCAACTCCCGCAGACGAGAAGGCGTGATGGGCTCCCTGTGGTCAGGAGGGCGAGGGTAAACGCGACCCCATCTCTTCAGTACTTGCCTAACAAGGAATGACCCCGAAAAATCTGGAATACCAAACGTTCTATTAAAGAGCGCCATTGCAGCCAACCTACTTTGAGCAGCCAATCTAGAGGTCCCTTCTTTCCGCAAACTCGCCAGCCACTCTAAGACCTGTACCTGCGATGCCTTGTGCACCTCAAACCCTTGATTAACAGCAAAACGTTCCCACACCCTCCAGTGACTCACATAGGTTGTCCATGTCTTTGGCGCCACTGAAGCCTGAATCAAAGGGATAATAGTTTCCCAGCCTCTGCCATCTGCCAAAGAAAAGGAGGGCATGTCAAGCCATTCTGCTCTGCCTGAGGGGCAGCCTGCCTAAATAATTCCCAATTTAACCAAGACAATGCGTCCGCAACCACATTATGGACGCCTGGGACGTGACGGGCCACGAAGCAAATGTTAAGCTGCAAGCAGCGCAACACCAAGTGCCGAAGGTAGGTGACTACCCTAGGGGAAGACGCTGATAGCCTGTTGATGGCGTAGACAACGCTCATGTTATCTGACCAAAAGACTACAGATTTGTTGGCCAGCGCTGGTCCCCAAAGCTCAACTGCTACCACAATAGGAAACAGCTCCAACAGCGTCAGATCCTGTTAAGGCCAGCTGCGACCCATTCCCTAGGCCAAGGAGCGGCGCTCCACGACCCATTCAGGTAAGCCCCGTAGCCGTGGCTGCCTGCTGCGTCTGTAAACAGATGCAACGCCTGATTTGACTTGGGCTTTTCCTGCCAAATACAGACGCCATTAAACTGACTCAGAAATTCTTCCCAAACTTCTAAGTCATCCCTCATGGCTTGCGATACTTTAAAACGACGCGCCCCGTCGCGTGGCCCCCGTAATTGCTCTTCCAACCGTCTGTTAAAAACCCTACCCATGGGAATAGCCCTACCGGCAAAATTCAGCATTCCAAGTAAGGATTGCAGATCTTTTTTGGACACCCAAGTTGCCCTTTTCACGGCCCCCACGGCCTCCAACATGCGCACCACTTTGTCACCTGGGAGCCGACATACCTCAGCCACTGTATCAATTTCTATACCTAGAAATGTGAGACAAGTGCACGGCCCCTGCGTCTTATCTGACGCCAATGGGACACCAAACCTGCCCATCATGTCATGCATAACGTACATTAGGACCCTACATTCCGATGTGTCTGCACGCCCCACCAGAAGAAAGTCATCCAAGTAGTGGGCCACGGCCCCACCACCCGACGCCTTCCGGATAACCCAGTGAAGAAACGTACTGAAACTCTCAAATAGGGCACATGACAACGAGCAACCCATGGGCAAGCAACGATCAACATAAAATTCCCCTTTAAATTTCATGCCCATCAGCCTAAAGGCCGACGGGTGCAAAGGGAGAAGCCGAAACGCTGACTCAATGTCCAGCTTAGACATCAAAGCCGCATGTCCCCTGTCTCTGACCAGTGCCAATGCCTCGTCAAAGGACTGGTAGTGCACCGAACTAAGCTCGGTGTCAATGGCATCATTCAAAGATGCCCCTTTGGGGTAAGACAAGTGGTGTATGAGCCGAAACTTGCCTGAATCCTTCTTTGGGACAACCCCCAACGGAGACACCACCAGGTCCGGAAGAGGCTTAGTCCCGAACGGGCCCGCAACTCTCCCCAAGGACAATTCTTTAGCTAACTTCTCCCTAACCACCCCTGGAAACTCATAGGCTGATTTCAGATTCCTATACAACGAGGAACCCACCACCCGGCCCGACACAGGTATCCTAAACCCCTCTGCCAAACCCCGGTGGAGGAGTTCGGCTACTCCCCTGTCCGGGTACTGTGCCAGCCACACGGCCATGGCCTCAAGCCAAAGAGGCGTTGGGGCCCTTGTTACCAGGGGCCCCTTTTTGGAACTGTTTGTCTCCGCCAGCCTCTCTCTTCTTGTTGCAATCAACTCCTGGGTGTGGGCCGCTGCAGAACTTGCAGATGTGACGAAAAGAGCAACTTGCCCCCCTGTCACACTGCTTGTCCTGAAATTTCCAGCATTCCCGTCCGCGTCTCTTCAGACGCGGGGTGCCAGGCCGCCCAGGACCCGTCCGCAGGCCTGTTGTCTGGGCCGCTTGCCCTTCCAACCCCAGTTTGGACCACAGGTATAAATCCTGCGTCCCAAAGTGGAGCATAGGGTTCCCTACCATTTTCCTACGAAAGGCCATGTCATATTCGCGCCACGCCCCTTCCCTGAATCTGGCATGGACATCGTCGATAGTGTCTTCATATTTAAACAGGTTATGCCCTTGCGTCTGCCACTTATCCAAATAGCAGGTTGCGAGGACTCTGAAGCACCTCTGCCATTCTTCATATATTTCTGGCCTTTGGACCTTCTTAGGACCCGTGCCATCCGCTGCCCGCTCTTTAGCGCGACATGCCTCAGGTGAAAGTTCAAAGATGTTCACGTAGCGACCATCTTGAATCCTTTTCACCACCTTCGCCTTGAGGTGCCCATAAAGGGAGTGAACCAAGCACGGGTAAGTATCACCCTGCGAGGCCACTCTGCTTGTCACTGGCACCCCCAGAGGGGGGTGCAAAACCGCACCCACCCCGGGGACAAACGGAACCAACGCCGAACCCGACGCTTGCGCTGCCTGGTTCTTCACCTGCGCTGCTACTAGTTTCTTAATCATTTTAAACATCTCCTTCTGGCCCTTACCCACTAGCCCTAGGTCCCCATCGCTATCTGAACCTGACTCACTAGAGTGTACCATGTGTTCAGTGTGTGTGGAAGTGCCAAGTAGGTACTCACCGCTCAGGGCCAAAGGAGGTGCAGCTCCTGATCTGCTTTGTGCTGCCGCCGCAGCCACCATTGGGGCAACAGCCTGAGATCCAGCTGGAGCTTGCCCAGCCGGGGAATCCATCTGCGCTGCTGTCGTCTCACTGCCATCCTGGGGAAATAAAGGAACATGGGGAGTACTCTGTGTGCAGGATGAAACCCCCGAGGGGGCCCCAGCCACCTCCCCTACACACCTCTGTCCCCTACTGCCATCCCCTACAGCCATCCCTAGCGCAGAGGCCACAGCCTTCCTTATCAACTCCTCATTCACACACCCTGTTTGTGCAATAGCAGCCACCAAAGTCTCCTGGCAGTGTACAGTCACCCCTCTATCTGTCCTATGTCTTTCACCAAATGCACCCTGACCACTTCGCTCATTCATGTTTCCAGCCTCCTGCATAACCCCTGCATGCCGCCTATCACCAGATGCACCCAGACTGCCATGCTCCCAAAAGCTTCCTGCCTCATGCAAACCAGCTGCAGACCGCCTGTCTCCCATTGCACCCTGCCTGTCTTGTTCCGGAAACATCCTTGTGCCCGACATTTCTGCTGCGTTTGCCCCCTCTGCAGGCCCGGCACTTGAAGCACTCACACTCCTTGCATTGCCGGTCTTTCTGCCTCTACCCCCTTCCGGGGTCTTATGTGTCGCTTTGCTGCCAACCCGCCTGACCCCCCTCCCATCGGGAGTTGCATCCTCCACCCGGAGCCTCCCCAACTTACTTGGGGCCTCTCCGGAAGAAGATCCGCTCCCGCTGCGCTCTCTGCATCTCCTCCTTGGACGCCCGCGCTCCTCCCCACTCGATGAGTCACATGGGGAGGACGCGCGTGACGTAAACAAGGAGGTGGAGCCAGCCGGGGACGCACAACGCGGCCTAGTAGCCGTCTGAGGCCTGCAGGCCGCACCACTGCCTCCCGGAACTGCCTCGCCGTCACCGCCCGCCCCAGCCACACCGGGGGACATGAATGCTGCCAGGGACTGGGCCAAGGAGGCGACGGATGACAAGGCCGCAGGATGTAAGCCCCTAAACTGCTGGAATGTTGCCAGCCACTCGGTCACCGCCGCATCTGGGGTTGCCACGTGGGGAACCGCTGCTCCATCCTGAACTGATGCCTGTGTCCCAGAAGCGGCCGCAGCATGCACTGCAGGCCGCTGCGCGCCCTGGCCGCCAATACCTGAGGCCCTTACTACTGCCCCACTACCCGACGGCACCTCCGCATCTGTTATGCTAAGGGAAACCCCTGGAGAGCCTAGGGCATTAGATTCCTGCGCCCCCACCCCCTGCTGAGCCCCCTGCCTCGTAACCCTTCCCTGCAAACCAAGGCCTCTCCTAGCCCCTGGCCTGGGTCCGATCACTTTAGCTGGTATAGCCCTGGGGGTGGGAGGTATAACTCCCTCAGAACCTGATTCTTCTCTTTCCCTTGCAGGGCCTCTCATCCCCGGAATCTCCTTCACCACTTCAGCATATCTCCTTGGAGGGACAGATCTTCTCTTTGCTCGCCTCATCTTGCTACAGCAACAAAAGTTCTTCTTGAAGTCTGTGCACTGGAACAAAGAGGCCGGATCTACTGCAACAAGAACATTTAAAGGTGAGTAGAAACCCCCGCCCCTTCAATTGCAACATTGTTTTACCTAGAACCATCCAGACTTCAAGTCCCTTGCCCCTTAATTTTGCTACAGGCCCACTAGAGGGCCCTCCACTTCCATTTGCCTTGTATAAAATTGTAGTGGTGGACTAATAGTTCAGTTTTATAGATGTGTGTTTATTGTGGGACATTGTATAGAGCAGACATGACATACACAGAGAGAACAACATTTTGTTCTCTATAGACTGCTAGTACTTCTGCAATATTTTATTTTTAATGTCTCCATAATTAAAACTGGTTTAATTTGTGACTCATATGGTATAATTATGACACTGCATATCATAAAAGCTATTACAATCAGCATAATCGTAATGAATACCAAATGAGATTGTCAAGGAGAGGCTAATTGAATTAAATGTGTCTGTTTATTTTGAGAGATTGATTGCTCGACTGGGTTAAGTTTGTGTTGTTTTTGTGTTGCTTTCTCGTTGTAGTAACAAGGGGATTGCAATTTATTTTCATGTTGATGCTCAAAATGACTGTAATTCTTCATCTTAAATCAAGGCCCAGCAAACAGTCATGCAGATAAACAGGGGCCAGTTTACTGAAAGGCAGGAGACAATGGTACATAATACTTTTGTTTCATTATTATTAGATGTATTGTTTGATTATCCTGGTCTACTGAGGACTTAATATAATCACATAACAGTGTTACATTTATCAGGGCTGGAATAATTCTTAAATCCTGCAATGAAAAAAAAATGATACTACCCTGAAAGTTATGGTGAACAGGGCCGCTGGTATACCAGGAAAAATCCCGACCTGGCTGCCCTGGCAGAGAGATCACAGCACAGTGTGAGCAGGTGAGGGAGCAGACAAATTGCTTTTTGAGCGCACAGAGGCTCAAGCAAGCTGGCATAGTGAAATGGCCACTCCACTCCAATAGGAAATAGCATGGGGGGGCAGGGGACATTCTGTTAGCCTGCAGAGCACACACCTGTGACAAGGAGGGACTCAAGCTGGAGGCAACAAGCACATTGAGTTCCTGAAAGCCTAAAGGTAACAGGTGGGAGCTGTACCGGGGAGGTTGACTGGGCAGGGGCTGGGTCAGTCTTTCCAGGGCTGGTCTGATTTTCCAGTCTGGCCCTGATGGTGAACATGCAGATACCTAATTGGAGCATAATAATGAAAGTTAACACCAATTGAAGAGATTTAAAAATTTTAAATAAAAGCATTTTTGCAGTAAACTTCAATTAGCAAAAAAGCTTCGAGTAAAAAATGATCAGTTTTTCACCAGCATACGCGCATATCTGGTGAGAGCTTGTGCACTAGCATTCAAACACCATGCTTGCTCAGAGAGGAGACTGTGGTGTGTATTGTTTCTGAAGATTTAATTTGTGTTGTGCAAGCTACTGCTGACTCTCTGAAAAGGTGTGGTCTTTGAATACTGGTTCACGAGCCCTGGCAAGATATGTACATATGCTGCAAAAATAGCTTTTATTAAAATCATTTTTTGCCAATGGAAGTATATTGCAAACATGCTTATATTTCAATTTGAAATGCATCTATGCACATTTCATTTTTCACCTTTCTATCCCTTTAACATATTACCTTACCTATACATTCTTACACAGATCTATAAACCAACACAGGCACTTAAACACATTTGCACACTCAGATATGCATTTACACATAGTTATACACCTATCATGTAATTGCACACATTAACATACCCATACAGGCACTAGTGGATATGAACACACCTATAACCATCTCAAATATTTGCACACCATAAACTTGGCCATAGAGATAACAGTAAACTGCCAACTGATATTGGCTTTCAACTGATATTCAATGTGTCCGCAACATGGATGTAAATAGTTATTAAAGAAACACAGCTGTCTGCAAATGCCATGTGTATATTTTGTACACTGCCTTTATTCCAGTGATACATTTAGCCTCACTCTGGTCTATAAGTGCAGTTTGCTGTGCCTTTACGTACTAATGCTGTATAATGTAGTGTATACATGGTATTGGATATATTACTCACCAGAAGTCTGCTGTTTTTCCCAAGTCTAATCAGGTCCCACTGTTGCAGGTAATGCATCGGCTAGAGACGTAACTAGAAACCACATGGCCCAGTTGCAAGAATCTAAGAAGCCCCCCCCCCCAAAAAAAAAGGTGAATTTGATTTGCGTGGCTTATCATCTGCTCAGCAACCCAGGGAACTTTGGGACGTGGATATAGCAATTGTGAGTTGGGACCCTGGGGGGCATATCTAATGATGGGACACCTGGAGGCATTCTCATCATTTCCAGCCCTATAGTATTATGAGCCATCATAGACTCTATGATAGAGCCAGCATTAGATAGAGACACAGAGCAACAGTCGGACATAAACATATCTGATTAGCCATACTGTGAGATTGATTGTTGCTTTTGGTATTAATCCACTCAATTTTAGTAAGAATACTCATTTCAACTCCTTTGGCTGTCTCTATATGAGGATCTATGGTCCTGAATCTCCCTTGATCAGCTATGTAACTGTACTCTATAGATGCCAAGCAGTTTGCCTTCTACATAGAGCAAATATTCCTTACTACTGTTCATTGGTATGTTTGTTAGAGCTGATGCTATACTGATATGATCACTATTGTTTTACACCGCCTGCATCTTGTAATAGATTGTTACATAACTATAAGCTACCCTAAGGTCTAGGCTAGCTCTTCCTTTGGAACATAGGGGGGTAGTTATCAAGCCGTCAACCTCAAATATGCTGGAATTCCGCAGTGTATTTGTGGCGAGGCTGATTCGCCTTAGTTATCAAAGGCTAGAGACCGACAAAAGTAGAATTTTGTGACGTAAGCTTCGATCCGCCGGACTCAGTCCGACACAGATCGATTCTTACGTCACTACAGATGTTGTTCCGCACACAAGTTCGGCACAATCTGACTACTTTTGCTAGTTATCAAAAAACTAGCAGGTACGCTCGGCACTTTTCCGGCCCAGCGTACCTGGTTTTCAAACCGCCGCCCTGGAGGTGGCGGATCCCATAGGAATCAATGGGAGTCTGACCATAGCGAAAGTTCATGTTCGCTGCTGCCCGACATCCCATTGATTCCTATGGGAGCTGTCTACACCTAACACCCTAACATGTACCCCGAGTCTAAACACCCCTAATCTGTCCCCCCTACACCGCCGCAACTAAATACATTTATTACCCCCTAAACCGCCTCTCCCGGAGCCCACCGCCACTATAATAAATATGTTAACCCCTAAACCACCGCTCCCTGACCCCGCTGCAACTATAATATATGTATTAACCCCTAAACCGCCGCTCCCAGACCCCGCCGCCACCTACATGATACCTATTAACCCCTATCCTGCCCCCCCTATACCGCCGCCCTCTATAATAAAGTTATTAACCCCTATCCTGCCGATCCCGGACCTCGCCGCAACTAAATAAATAATTTAACCCCTAAACCGCCGCTCCCGGAACCCCGCCACAACCTATATTAAACTTATTAACCCCTATCCTGCCCCCCCTACACCGTCGCCACCTATAATAAATGTATTAACCCCTATCCTGCCCCCCCTACACCGCCGCAACTGTAATAAAATTATTAAAAACTAAAACTAAGTCTAACACTAACCCTAACACCCCCCTAACTTAAATATTAATTAAATAAATCTAAATAATATTTCTATTATTAACTAAATTAATCCTATTTAAAACTAAATACTTACCTTTAAAATAAACCCTAATATAGCTACAATATAAATAATAATTATATTGTAGCTATTTTAGGATTTATTTTTATTTTACAGGTAACTTTCAATTTATTTTAACTAGGTACAATAGCTATTAAATAGTTATTAACTATTTAATAGCTACCTAGTAAAATAAAGAGAAATTTACCTGTAAAATAAAAACTAACCTAAGTTACAATTACACCTAACACTACACTATCATTAAATAAATTATTCCTATTTAAAACTAAATACTTACCTGTAAAATAAACCCTAAGATAGCTACAATATAATTAATAATTACATTGTAGCTATTTTAGATTTATATTTATTTTACAGGTAACTTTGTATTTATTTTACCTAGTTAGAATAGTTATTAAATAGTTATTAACTATTTAATAACTACCTAGCTAAAAGAAATACAAAATTACCTGTAAAATAAATCCTAACCTAAGTTACAATTAAACCTAACACTACACTATCATTAAATTAATTAAATAAATTAACTACAAATAGCTACAATTAAATACAATTATATAAACTAACTAAAGTACAAAAAATAAAAAAAGCTAAGTTACAAAAAATAAAAAAAATAAGTTACAAACATTTAAAAAATATTACAACAATTTTAAGCTAATTACACCTAATCTAAGCCCCCTAATAAAATAACAAAGTCCACCAAAATAAAAAAATGCCCTACCCTATTCTAAATTTAAAAAGTTCAAAGCTCTTTTACCTTACCAGCCCTTAAAAGGGCCTTTTGCGGGGCATGCCCCAAAGAAAACTGCTCTTTTGCCTGTAAAAGAAAAATACAACCCCCCCAACATTAAAACCCACCACCCACATACCCCTAATCTAACCCAAACCCCCCTTAAATAATCCTAACACTACCCCACTGAAGATCATCCTACCTTGAGTTGTGTTCAGCCAGCCGACCCACCGATGGAACCGAAGAGGAGATCCGGAGCGGCAGAAGTGATCCTCCAAGGGGCGCTGAAGAAGTCTTCCATCCGATGAAGTCATCATCCAGGCGGCGCTAAAGAAGTCTTCCATCCGAGCGATGTCATCTTCCAAGCAGCGCTGAAGAAGTCTTCCATCCGGGCGATGTCATCTTCCAAGCGGGGTCTTCAATCTTCTTTCTTCAGGATCCATCTTCATCCCGCCGATGCGGAACATCCTTCTTCCCCGACGGACTAACAACGAATGAAGGCTCCTTTAAGGGACGTCATCCAAGATGGCGTCCTTTTAATTCCGATTGGTTGATAGGATTCTATCAGCCAATCGGAATTAAGGTAGGAAAAATCTGATTGGCTGATTGAATCAGCCAATCAGATTGAAGTTCAATCCGATTGGCTGATCCAATCAGCCAATCAGATTGAGCTCGCATTCTATTGGCTGTTCCGATCAGCCAATAGAATGCAAGCTCAATCTGATTGGCTGATTCAATCCGCCAATCAGATTTTTCCTACCTTAATTCCGATTGGCTGATAGAATCCTATCAGCCAATTGGAATTGAAGGGACGCCATCTTGGATGACGTCCCTTAAAGGAGCCTTCATTCGTCGTTAGTCCGTCGGGGAAGAAGGATGTTCCGCGTCGGCAGGATGAAGATGGATCCTGAAGAAAGAAGATTGAAGACCCCGCTTGGAAGATGACATCGCCCGGATGGAAGACTTCTTCAGCGCCGCCTGGATGATGACTTCATCGGATGGAAGACTTCTTCAGCGCCCCTTGGAGGATCACTTCTGCCGCTCCGGATCTCCTCTTCGGTTCCATCGGTGGGTCGGCTGGCTGAAGACAACTCAAGGTAGGATGATCTTCAGGGGGGTAGTGTTAGGTTTATTTTAAGGGGGGTTTGGGTTAGATTAGGGGTATGTGGGTGGTGGGTTTTAATGTTGGGGGCGTTGTATTTTTCTTTTACAGGCAAAAGAGCTGAATTCTTTGGGGCATGCCCCCACAAAAGGCCCTTTTAAGGGCTGGTAAGGTAAAAGAGCTTTGAACTTTATTAATTTAGAATAGGATAGGGCATTTTTTTATTTTGGGGGGCTTTGTTATTTTATTAAGGGGGCTTAGATTAGGTATAATTAGCTTAAAATTGTTGTAATATTTTTTAAATGTTTGTAACTTATTTTTTTTATTTTTTGTAACTTAGCTTTTTTTATTTTTTGTACTTTAGTTAGTTTATGTAATTGTATTTAATTTTAGTTATTTGTAGTTAATTTATTTAATTTATTTAATGATAGTGTAGTGTTAGGTGTAATTGTAACTTAGGTTAGTTTTTATTTTACAGGTAAATTTCTCTTTATTTTACTAGGTAGCTATTAAATAGCTAATAACTATTTAATAGCTATTGTACCTAGTTAAAATAAATTGAAAGTTACCTTTAAAATAAAAATAAATCCTAAGATAGCTACAATATAATTATAATTTATATTGTAGCTATATTAGGGTTTATTTTAAAGGTAAGTATTTTGTTTTAAATAGGATTAATTTAGTTAATAATAGAAATATTATTTAGATTTATTTAATTAATATTTAAGTTAGGGGGGTGTTAGGGTTAGTGTTAGACTTAGGTTTAGGGGTTAATAATTTTATTACAGTGGCGGCGGTGTAGGGGGGGCAGGATAGGGGTTAATAAATGCATTATAGGTGGCGACGGTGTAGGGGGGGCAGGATAGGGGTTAATAAGTTTAATATAGGTTGCGGCGGGGTCCGGGCGCGGCGGTTTAGGGGTTAATACATTTATAAGAGTTGCTGCGGGTCTAGGAGCGGCGGTTTAGGGGTTAATAACTTTATTTAGTTGCGGGGGGCTCCGGGGGCGCCGGTATAGGGGGTAGAACAGTGTAGTTTAGTGTGGGAACTTAGTGACAGGCTAGCAAGAAAGCTGTCAAAAAGCCGAAGAGCAGCGAGATCGGATGAGTGATAACTCTCACAATCTGCTGCTCATCGCCCCGTACTTGGTGCATGGCTTTTTGACAGCTTTTTTGATAACTTAGGCGAAATTTTGCAGGTCCGCGGCGGCGATGTGAGGTGAGCTTAGGCGGGCGTATTGGGCCGGCGAAGGCAGGTAAAGTAGACACGTTGATAACTACCCCCCTAAGTGTTAAAATTCCACTTTTGTTTTCTGAGGTGGTCAATTTTTTTTTTATTTTTTTTTTGTCATTTGTTGTATTTTTATTTATAGAGATTTGTAAGTTATGTCACATACACACCAGTTCACATTAACATGGTTTCAGCTATTTTAGTCAGCTCTGATGGATTCTGAGTTAGATTACTAGCACAATCCAGTCTTCTTCTCCAATTGCATAATGTGCTTAGGAGTATGCCAAAAAGTTAACCAAGTTTAACAATAATATGTGTTTTGCTTCCCTATATACTCTAGACTATTTAACAGCTGGATAGCCATTTATTTTTACATTTATGAAAGATAGTAGTTATAAGTGCTTCCTCTGGAGGTAACCTCTGCCGCCCAGCATAAAATGTGTATTATAGTATCTCCTTTGATCCAGCTAACTGCCTAACAATTTGTTTTTTATATGTGCTTGTCTGTTATGCATATTTATTTCCTTACACAATTTGCACAGATATTAGACACTGACGGCTAAAACGATATATGACATGATGTCCCTAGCTATCTACTCATATAATGCTTGTGTTTCTAAATGTTCCTAGGGGCCTGGATCTCTGCGGCCGAGATGTCTGAGCCTTTCCACCTTTATATTTATAGACATAATAGGTAGAATACATACGGATTGGGGACTTCATAGTCAGCTGGGGAATACTAATATTCAATATTAGATATGCGTTTATGCCTTTGTAGATAGTTCCCGGTATTTGTTTTTTTATTAAAGTTTAATGTGGTTCCGTAGATGTTTTGAAATTCTAGTAGAAAAACAGACAGCATACATACATACATATGTTGGATTCTCCATTTTTAGTATGTGACTATGGGGCCTAGTTATCAAGCCGTCAACCTAAAATACGCTGGAATTCCGCAGCGTATTTGTGGCGAGGCTGATTCGCCTTAGTTATCAAATGCTAGAGACCGGCAAAAGTAGAATTTTGTGACGTAAACTTCGATCCGCCGGACTCAGTCCGACACAGATCGATTCTTACGTCACTCCAGATGTTCCGCACACAAGTGCGGCACATTCTCACTACTTTTGCTAGTTATCAAAAAACTAGCAGGTACGCTCTGCATTTTTCCGGCCCAGCGTACCTGGTTTTCAAACCGCCACCCTGGAGGCGGCGGATCCCATAGGAATCAATGGGAGTCTGACCATACAGAAAGTACAAGTTCGCTGCTGCCAGACATCCCATTGATTCCTATGGGAGCTGTCTACACCTAACACCTTAACATGTACCCCGAGTCTAAACACCACTAATCTGTCCCCCCTACACCGCCGCAACTAAATAAAGTTATTACCCCCTAAACCGCCGCTCCCGGAGCCCACCGCAAGCTACTCTATACATATTAACCCCTAAACCGCCGCTCCCTGACCCCGCCGCAACTATAATAAATGTATTACCCCCTAAACCGCTGCTCCCGGAGCCCACCGCCACCTACATTATACCTAGTAACCCCTACCCTGCCCCCCCTATACCGCCGCCCTCTATAATAAAGTTATTAACCCCTATCCTGCCGATCCCACACCTCGCCGCAACTAAATAAATAGTTTAACCCCTAAACCGCCGCTCCCGGACCCTGCCGCAACCTATATTAAATTTATTAAACCCTAATCTGCCCCCCCTACACCGTCGCCACCTATAATACATTTATTAACCCCTATCCTGCCCCCCACTACACCGCCGCCACTGTAATAAAATTATTAACCCCTAAAACTAAGTCTAACACTAACCCTAACACCCCCTAACTTAAATATTAATTAAATAAATCTAAATAATATTTCTATTATGAACTAAATTAATCCTATTTAAAACTAAATACTTACCTTTAAAATAAACCCTAATATAGCTACAATATAAATAATAATTATATTGTAGCTATTTTAGGATTTATTTTTATTTTACAGGCAAATTTCAATTTATTTTAAATAGGTACAATAGCTATTAAATAGTTATTAACTATTTAATAGCTTACCTAGCTAAAATAAAGAGAAATTAACCTGTAAAATAAAAACTAACCTAAGTTACAATTACACCTAACACTACACTATACTTTAATAAATTATTCGTATTTAAAACTAAATACTTACCTGTAAAATAAACCCTAAGATAGCTACAATGTAATTAATAATTACATTGTAGCTATTTTAGGATTTATATTTATTTTACAGGTAACTTTGTATTTATTTTAGCTAGTTAGAATAGTTATTAAATAGTTATTAACTATTTAATAACTACCTAGCTAAAAGAAATACAAAATTACCTGTAAAATAAATCCTAACCTAAGTTACAATTAAACCTAACACTACACTATCATTAAATGAATTAAATAAATTAACTACAAATAACTACAATTAAATACAATTACATAAACTAACTAAAGTACAAAAAAAAAAGCTAAGTTACAAAAAATAAAAAAAATAAGTTACAAACATTTTAAAAATATTACAACAATTTTAAGCTAATTACACCTAATCTAAGCCCCCTAATAAAATAACAAAGCACCCCAAAATAAAAAAAATGCCCTACCCTATTCTAAATTAAAAAGTTCAAAGCTCTTTTACCTTACCAGCCCTTAAAAGGGCCTTTTGTGGGGGCATGCCCCAAAGAATTCAGCTCCTTTGCCTGTAAAAGAAAAATACAACCCCCCCAACATTAAAACCTACCACCCACATACCCCTAGTCTAACCCAACCCCCCCTTAAAATAACCTAACACTAATCCCCTGAAGATCATCCTACCTTTAGTCGTCTTCACTCAGCCGAGCAGCGATGGAACCGAAGAGGACATCCGGAGCGGCAGAAGTGATCATCCAAGGGGCGCTGAAGAAATCTTCCATCCGATGAAGTGATCCTCCAGTCGGCGCTGAAGAAGTCTTCCATCCGGGCGATGTCATCTTCCAAGAGGCGCTGAAGAAGTCTTCTATCCAGGCGATGTCATCTTCCAAGCGGGGTCTTCAATCTTCATCCCGCCGACGCGGAACATCCTTCTTTACCGACGGACTACCGTCGAATGAAGGCTCCTTTAAGGGACGTCATCCAAGATGGCGTCCCTTCAATTCCGATTGACTGATAGGATTCTATCAGCCAATCGGAATTAAGGTAGGAAAAATCTGATTGGCTGATTGAATCAGCCAATCAGATTCAAGTTCAATCCGATTGGCTGATCCAATCAGCCAATCAGATTGAGCTCGCATTCTATTGGCTGATAGGAACAGCCAATAGAATGCAAGCTCAATCTGATTAGCTGATTGGAATCCTATCAGCCAATCG
The DNA here is from genome assembly GCF_027579735.1 of Bombina bombina. Taxonomy (NCBI): domain Eukaryota; kingdom Metazoa; phylum Chordata; class Amphibia; order Anura; family Bombinatoridae; genus Bombina; species Bombina bombina. The sequence goes on from NC_069505.1 coordinate 65,993,697, forward strand.
GAATTGAAGGAACGCCATCTTGGATGACGTCCCTTAAAGGAGCCTTCATTCATCGGTAGTCCGTCGGTAAAGAAGGATGTTCCGCGTCGGCGGGATGAAGATTGAAGACCCCGCTTGGAAGATGACATCGCCCGGATAGAAGACTTCTTCAGCGCCTCTTGGAAGATGACATCGCCCGGATGGAAGACTTCCTCAGCGCCGACTGGAGGATCACTTCATCGGATGGAAGATTTCTTCAGCGCCCCTTGGATGATCACTTCTGCCGCTCCGGATGTCCTCTTCGGTTCCATCGCTGCTCGGCTGAGTGAAGACGACTAAAGGTAGGATGATCTTCAGGGGATTAGTGTTAGGTTATTTTAAGGGGGGTTTGGGTAAGATTAGGGGTATGTGGGTGGTGGGTTTTAATGTTGGGGGGGGTGTATTTTTCTTTTACAGGCAAAAGAGCTGAATTCTTTGGAGCATGCCCCCACAAAAGGCCCTTTTAAGGGCTGGTAAGGTAAAAGAGCTTTGAACTTTTTTAATTTAGAATAGGGTAGGGCATTTTTTTATTTTGGGGGGATTTGTTATTTTATTAGGGGGCTTAGATTAGGTGTAATTAGCTTAAAATTGTTGTAATATTTTTAAAATGTTTGTAACTTATTTTTTTTATTTTTTGTAACTTAGCTTTTTTTTTTTTGTACTTTAGTTAGTTTATGTATTTAATTGTAGTTATTTGTAGTTAATTTATTTAATTCATTTAATGATAGTATAGTGTTAGGTTTAATTGTAACTTAGGTTAGGATTTATTTTACAGGTAATTTTGTATTTCTTTTAGCTAGATAGTTATTAAATAGTTAATAACTATTTAATAACTATTCTAACTAGCTAAAATAAATACAAAGTTACCTGTAAAATAAATATAAATCCTAAAATAGCTACAATGTAATTATTAATTACATTGTAGCTATCTTAGGGTTTATTTTACAGGTAAGTATTTAGTTTTAAATACGAATAATTTATTAAAGTATAGTTTAGTGTTAGGTGTAATTGTAACTTAGGTTAGTTTTTATTTTACAGGTTAATTTCTCTTTATTTTAGCTAGGTAAGCTATTAAATAGTTAATAACTATTTAATAGCTATTGTACCTATTTAAAATAAATTGAAATTTGCCTGTAAAATAAAAATAAATCCTAAAATAGCTACAATATAATTATTATTTATATTGTAGCTATATTAGGGTTTATTTTAAAGGTAAGTATTTAGTTTTAAATAGGATTAATTTAGTTCATAATAGAAATATTATTTAGATTTATTTAATTAATATTTAAGTTAGGGGGTGTTAGGGTTAGTGTTAGACTTAGTTTTAGGGGTTAATAATTTTATTACAGTGGCGGCGGTGTAGTGGGGGGCAGGATAGGGGTTAATAAATGTATTATAGGTGGCGACGGTGTAGGGGGGGCAGGATAGGGGTTAATAAATTTAATATAGGTTGCAGCGGGTCAGGGAGCGGCGGTTTAGGGGTTAAACTATTTATTTAGTTGTGGCGAGGTGAGGGATCAGCAGGATAGGGGTTAATAAATTTATTATTGAGGGCGACGGTATAGGGGGGGCAGGATAGGGATTACTAGGTATAATGTAGGTGGCAGCGGTGTCCGGGAGCGGCGGTTTAGGGGTTAATACATTTATAAGAGTTGCGGCGGGGTCTATGAGTGGCGGCTTAGGGGTTAATACATTTATAAGAGTTGCGGCGGGGTCTAGGAGTGGCGGTTTAGGGGTTAGTAACTTTATTTAGTTGCGGGAGGCTCCGGGGGCGCCGGTATAGGGGGTAGAACAGTGTAGTTTAGTGTGGGTGCTTAGTGACAGGCTAGCAATAAAGCTGTAAAAAAGCCGAAGAGCAGCGAGATCGGATGAGTGATAACTCTCACAGTCCGCTGCTCATCGTCCCGTACTTGGTGCGCGGCTTTTTGACAGCTTTTTTGATAACTTAGGCAAATTTTTGCAGGTCCGCGGCGGCGATGTGAGGCGAGCTTAGGCGGGCGTATTGGGCCGGCGAAGACAGGTAAAATAGACACGTTGATAACTACCCCCCATTGTGTGCTAAGCTCATAACTTGAGGCTACGGCCATTGCTACACTGTGAAGCGCAGCTTTCCCTCTAAGTATTTGACATGTTTTTTAGCACAAGCCGGACCTGAACTACTGCTATTATGTATAGTCTCCCTTCTTATAATATCATAAAAGAGCTACATAAATCACGTCAAATTTAATAGCTTAGATCTTTAGGCTCTACTACGCCAGGTATAGCATCAGCCCAGCATGCCATTAGCTCATTTGTATGCAGTAACTCAAGCGCTCATGAGATTTTCCACATGGATATGTCGCTTTTTTCCTTTGAAGCTTGTTTACGTTGAGTTATGATGTCACAGAGGCCTATTTAACAAAGGTCTGTCGGACCTGATCCGACAGTGCGGATCAGATCTGACAGACCCCGCTGAATGCGGAGAGCAATACACTCTCCGTATTCAATACTGCACCAGCAAATCTTCAATTTGTCTTGTAATGAGCATTTACTTTTTCCTCAATAAACATTATTTAAAAAAAAAAAAGTTACATTTATTTTTTCTATACAAATAGCAAGAAAACAACCTCTCACTATAGTTAAACGTGTATATAAAAGTTGCTTTAGATCATTCCACCAGGGGAATAGAAAGACTGTCGAGAATTCATTAATAATAAAAAAATAAACTAGGGCGCCCAATAGTGCAATACTTCTGAACGATCTTTGCTTCACACAATATTATATGATACTCATAAATGGATGTGCACATGTAAATGTGCTATGCTAATAGGCTGAACCAATAAGAAGCTGTCCAGCAAATTTTTTACTCTTGCATATACTCAACTCTCGTATCTTTCCAGTGGCACCACAAGGGTATAAGGTGCAGATCTGACCGCACACTAATATTACACGTATAGAGGAAGAGCCCAAGTTTCCGTACTCCAATAGAAACACATATTGTAGCCCAAATGTACAAATCTTTTAATATAAAAACATGATACAAACAGAAAGAGAAGCAGTCTGCCAAGAACGAGCAACAGCTCAGTAGCTTGTTCTATGGTCTGGTTAACACCTGGGAGTAGCTTTTTTTTTTCCAATTGGGCTTTCCTGAAGTATATCAGTCTGATCCCGCCTAACAAGGTCAGTCCAGCCCCGAAATACCAGGCAATTCTTCTCTGAACAAGGGAAACAACAAGACCAGATGATCATTTTGGCCTCCTTTGAACGATACAATAAAGCAATGTATCTCACTATGCGTTTTCAGTTAACACTAATCGTTTCTTCAGGTGAGTTTATTATCAATGCTACAATCCTATTTATCTGGTTGGATTAGCGCCCTATTCTCCTCAGTGCACATGTGCAATGATGTTACCTCTTTTGTTTTTTCTGTATGCTTTAATCCAGTTTGAGTCTAGGCCAAACTATAGTATATATTTGCATATATATTATGTGTCTGTTTATCTAGTACTGTATAATTTTTCGATTTAACAGTCTAAAGGACCTCATTTGTATAGTTATAATTAATAATACTGCTGGATGTGATTCTTAAGATGTCCATGGTGGAGTGTAATTTTGTCAGGTTACCGTATCTTTAAGTTGCTGAATAAGTGTTAATTAGTGCACAAGACAGGGGCTATTTAAGTTTCTGCTAATACAGCGCTAACATGTCTATGATAAAGGCTGTAATTGTCGAAACACATTAGAGGCTGGCACGTTGAGATCATACCTTTGCTTCTTATTTTATTTAATTCATTGTCTCCAATAAATTTACTTTCTAATACAAGTGCCTTGAGGATTGCCACTGTGCTTGTTGCTTCAGTTTGTCACATTACGTGTCTAATTCTTGGGCCATTCAGTACCCTGCAAATGGAATGTACACACCCCTCAACTTTGATTGGTTTAAACTATTTCTATTTCTTAGCAACATGACTCAAACACTATTTATGTTGCCTCACAATCCATGAATGTATATATAAACAAATACACATGCATGGACCTGATCCCATGTGTGGTCAGGTTCTTCTCATCTAAACCACCTATGTTTTAACATCAGAAGATGTTACTAGAAGGTGCATGAGATGATCAGATATCTACATCTAATCTGTCTATGTCACCAAATAAACATTTGTTTAATAAACGTGTTCATTTGCATATTGAATCAGTTAAGTAGCTAGGCAAGTATAAAAAAAAAAAAACATTTGTGACAGTGTTAGCACATATATACTCCGGCTCCTATCTAGATTCAGGAAGAGGATAGTGGGAAAGCACTTACGGTCCCTTACACCATTCTGGTATCAGTCCTGACCCTTAGCAGGGGAAGTCTTTTGAAACTGCTCCTAATCGCAGTCTGCATCCGCACACAGCATTGCTGCTTCTTACCCAAACACGGTTGTTCCAGTTTGATCCGATCATGTGACCGATATGTCACCACCGTCACTACCTGCAATCCTCCAATGGAGCCTCAGGGAAACATCACTTTTAAGGGCTGAATGCCTTTTTAAGGGCAATGCCCATACAAATGCCCTTTTCATGGCAATGGGTAGCTTAGGTTTTTGTTAGGGTTAGTTTTTTTTGGGGGGTTGGTTGGGTGGTAGGTTTTACTGCTGGGGGGTCTTTGTATTTCTTTCAAGTTAAAAGAGCTGGTTTCTTTAGGGCAATGCCCTACAAAAGGCCATTTTAAGGGCTATTGATAGTTTATTGTAGGCTAGGGGGTGTTTTTATTAGAGGTAATTGTTTTTATTTTTTGATAATTTTGTTTGTTATTTTTCGTAATTTAGTATTTTTTTACTTACATTTTTTAGAAGTGTTAGTTTTTTTTTTAATGTGTGATTTAGTTTTTTTAATTGGTATTTATTTTAATTTTAGTATAATAGTTTAGTATAATAGTTATGTTAGTTTAATATATAGTTTAAACTTATGTTTTTTTAATTTCACAGGTAAGTTTTTTTATTTATTTTAAGATAGGGATATTGTAATTTTAATTTAAAGTTAGGGGGTGTTAAGTTTAGGGATTAATAGTTTAATTTATTAGTGGCGATGTGGGGGGGCTGGCGATTTAGGGGTTAATAAGTTTAGTTAGTGGCAGCGGTGTCGGGGAGTGGCGGAATAGGGGTTAATAACTATTATAGTGGCAGGGATGTGGGTGGACGGCAGATTAGGGGTTAATAAGTTTTAAATAGTTTTTTGCGATGCGGGAGGGCCTTGGTTTAGTGGTTGATATTTAGTTTATGGGCGTAAGTGTACTTTGTAACAGATTAGTTATGAGTTTTGTGAAACATTTTTGTTACACAAAATCCATAACTACTGCTCTCAGATGGCGGTATGGATCGTGTCGTTATAGGCTGTAACGCAAGCATTTTAGCCTCACCGCACAACCTGTAATACCGGCGCTATAGAAATCCCACACAAAAACTTCATTTTTTTTTGAGTGCAGGATTGACGTTGCATTACAGGCTAAAATGCTTGCGGTATAGCTATACCGACACGACTCACAATGACTGTGTTACTGTTTTTACGCTGAAATTGCCATTTTTCAGCGTTAAAACCATAACGCAAAACTCGTAATCTAGGTGCAATTTATTTTTATTTTAGCATGATAGGAAATAAAGAATGCATAAATAGTTCATCTTAATTGATTACATATTTTGTCTGTCCCAGAAATGTATTCTCTTTTGCAGACAGTAAAAACGATCCTTTCCTCAATTATTTGTGCTTATATTCCAATATATTTAGCCACACAGATATAATAATGCCATTTTTTTATTTTTGCATCTATTTACTCAAAGGTGTCATTCTCTTCTGCTGGCTGCTGTTTAATTTAGGGAAGAATAAAAGCCTTCATAGATCAGTTGCTTACAAAAGTAATAAACATGTCACTGTGTCGCTGCTTTTAATTGATCTGCATTAAGAAATTATATTGATTGATTTGATGCTAAGCAACCTGAGGCCTAGATTTAGAGTTCGGCGGTAGCCGTCAAAACCAGCGTTAGAGGCTCCTAACGCTGGTTTTGGCCGCCCGCTGGTATTTGGAGTCAGTGATTAAAGGGTCTAACGCTCACTTTTCAGCCGCGACTTTTCCATACCGCAGATCCCCCTACGCCATTTGCGTAGCCTATCTTTTCAATGGGATCTTCCTAACGCCGGTATTTAGAGTCGTTTCTGCAGTGAGCGTTAGAGCTCTAACGACAAGATTCCAGCCGCCTGAAAATAGCAGGAGTTAAGAGCTTTCTGGCTAACGCCGGTTTATAAAGCTCTTAACTACTGTACCCTAAAGTACACTAACACCCATAAACTACCTATGTACCCCTAAACCGAGGTCCCCCCACATCGCCGCCACTCGATTAAAATTTTTAACCCCTAATCTGCCGACCGCCACCTACGTTATACTTATGTACCCCTAATCTGCTGCCCCTAACACCGCCGACCCCTGTATTATATCTATTAACCCCTAACTTGCCCCCCACAACGTCGCCGCAAGCTACTTAAAATAATTAACCCCTAATCTTCCGACCGCAAATCGCCGCCACCTACGTTATCCCTATGTACCCCTAATCTGCTACCCCTAACATCGCCGACCCCTATGTTATATTTATTAACCCCTAATCTGCCCCCCTCAACGTCGCCGACACCTACCTACACTTATTAACCCCTAATCTGCCGAGCGGACCTGAGCGCTACTATAATAAAGTTATTAACCCCTAATCCGCCTCACTAACCCTATCATAAATAGTATTAACCCCTAATCTGCCCTCCCTAACATCGCCGACACCTACCTTCAATTATTAACCCCTAATCTGCCGACCGGAGCTCACCGCTATTCTAATAAATGTATTAACCCCTAAAGCTAAGTCTAACCCTAACACTAACACCCCCCTAAGTTAAATATAATTTTTATCTAACGAAATAAATTAACTCTTATTAAATAAATAATTCCTATTTAAAGCTAAATACTTACCTGTAAAATACATCCTAATATAGCTACAATATAAATTATAATTATATTATAGCTATTTTAGGATTAATATTTATTTTACAGGCAACTTTGTAATTATTTTAACCAGGTACAATAGCTATTAAATAGTTAAGAACTATTTAATAGTTACCTAGTTAAAATAATAACAAATTTACCTGTAAAATAAATCCTAACCTAAGATATAATTAAACCTAACACTACCCTATCAATAAAATAATTAAATAAACTACCTACAATTACCTACAATTAACCTAACACTACACTATCAATAAATTAATTAAACACAATTGCTACAAATAAATACAATTAAATAAACTATCTAAAGTACAAAAAATAAAAAAGAACTAAGTTACAGAAAATAATAAAATATTTACAAACATAAGAAAAATATTACAACAATTTTAAACTAATTACACCTACTCTAAGCCCCCTAATAAAATAACAAAGCCCCCCCAAATAAAAAATTCCCTACCCTATTCTAAAATACAAATATTACAAGCTCTTTTACCTTACCAGCCCTGAACAGGGCCCTTTGCGGGGCATGCCCCAAGAATTTCAGCTCTTTTGCCTGTAAAAAAAAACATACAATACCCCCCCCCCCCAACATTACAACCCACCACCCACATACCCCTAATCTAACCCAAACCCCCCTTAAATAATATAAAAAGAAATTCCTGAGGAGGAAAAAACTTAAGAGGATGCGCTTGGAACACAGGTTATCAAAGTGGGACCTACCACTTTATGATTGGGTTTGTACCCGTATGCATAAATAAAAAAAAAAAAAAAAAAAAAAAAAAAAAATATTTTTTTATAAACAGCACAGTGTTTGGTATGTGTAAAAAATTATAATAATGACGAAAATAAATTGTGTGTAAAACAAGTGCTCAGGACAATTTGTGTATAATATTAGTGATACATTGAAATAATCAGATATCACAGATAAACAATGATATTTGTGGCGATTAGTAAAATATATAAAAAAAGTACTTATCAATGTCCCAAAAATTGCTGTGATGTAAAAAATAAGTGTCCAATCCTAATATGTGAACAGTGATGTGTTCAGGTGTTTGGCGTGCTCCTCTTGTGTCCCGCGGTGCGATGGGTCAGGGTGTCTAGAATGGAAGATAAACAAGGGGCGCCAACATAGTGTGAATCGTTCAAACAACAAATATAAAAGTGATGTGCAAAAAACTACTCACAAGGAAAGTGGCACCTTAAATGAATAAGGTGCGATAAAGCAGGCTGACATTCAAATTCCAGCAGTCAGTACGCTGGAGGTCTCACCCAGAGGACCTGTGGAATCCAGATAGGCGTCTAGAAAGTAGCACCCACGTTTTTCAGGGCCAATGGCCGGACCAGGTGAGCTGCAAGCTGATAGGTGTTCTCCTGCTGCACTCACGCCACCGAGACTTTTCTCCAAAAACGACAGTGTCAGTGTATGAAAGGTTCCGTGGTAAAAGTCCTGTTTCAAAAACAAGTGGATCGTGGAAAGAAGCAAAAATACCGGGTCGTGGTATAAAACAAACAGTATTTATTTTGCAACGCGTTTCTCAGTCTATTCCAGACCGTTTCATCAGGCATAATCATAGTTAACAATAGAGATCTATTTAAACCCACAGTGACCCGGAATTGAAACAAAAGGTCAACTCTATTAACAATGTTGCAATTGCAAAAACATTTAACTTTTGATACATTGTATAAATTGGTTTGAACAATTGTGACCACACAGATAACACTTAAATAAAAAGTATATAAAAAACCCTATTCGCAATTACCAAATATATCTGGAAAAAAATAAAATATCTCATAGTAAACTGGACATATATTAACATGTGTGTATATGTATATCTCATCTCCTGGTTGGATTCGAACCCAGGACCTAATGTGTGCTAGGCAATGGAAAAATCAAAAGGATACCTTTATGTCTTGTTTGAATTTCTTGCAAAAAGGATTAGTATTGATACAAAATATATAAATTGATCTACATGTCTCACAATGTCTAGAAGATAATCTTATTTGGTCTTTTTAATAAATGACTCTAATTTTTAAAACCAAACTAAAAGGAATTTTCTTATAAATATAAAACTAAAAAAGAAATGTTCGTGACAAATGCTTACTATAAATAAGTGACATATAAAAATTGTAAAAAATATATATGTATATATATATTTTATTTTATGGCTCCACTGGACTTGAACTTGGGACCTTCTGTATGTTAAGCGAGCATGAAATTCATAAGGCTATCTTGAAGGGCTATTTTTATGTTATATATTGGAGCAGAAATATGTTAGGAATTATGTGATTAATAATATGTATATATATATTTGGGACTCCACTGGACTCGAACTTGGGACCTTTTGTATGTTAGGCGAACAAGAAATTGGTAAAGCTATCTTGAAAGTTTATGTTATATATTGGGGCGGAAATATATTTGGGAATTATGTTATTAATTGTTTCCAATCATATACAACAACCAAATAGACTAAAAAGTGTATCCAGAATGTATATAAACAATTGTAGGTGTATGTATTGATGAATAATCAAACATTCAAAAAGATGAAATGTGCAAAATAGTGTATCGTAGAAAATAATATAAATCAGGTATGTAAAATATAATATAATATGAAACTATATAGGTGCTTGGACTATTAGGTTTAGAACCGGATAGACAAGTGCATACATATACACAACTATGTGGACATGCTCATCATGGGCATATACACATAAATATAAGTGTATGGAAACATAACATATTCTATATGTGTCTAAATTGCATTAATGCAATATATTATTGAAGACTGACAAAGAAGAGAAAAAGAAATAAGAGAGATATAATGTAGTGGTATCAACATATGGTAGTGTTTGTTAATGTATATCAAAAAATATAAGAAAATATGATGTACTAGACCCTAAAAGCTAAATCTCATATTAGATATAAATGTAACCTGTATAAAAGTGATAATTTATGTGAAGGCTGCCAAATCTACATTGGCGTTTAAGCCTAATGGATACAAGGTTTTGAGTTTGTGTATCCAATATGTTTCTAATTGCCTGAGTTTAATCAGACGATCATAATCTGTGGAAGGTGGTACATGATCAATAGGGATAATTTTATAGATATCTGAACTCCCGTCGTGTATCGTTTCACAATGGTTGGGGACACTATGGTTGGTTTTAGTTTTTTTACAATTTTTACAATTTCGATGATGTTCACCCCAACGGGTACGGAGATTTCTAATAGTGCGCCCTACATACTGGACGCCACAAATACAATTAAGGAGATACACTATATATTTAGATTCGCAATTGAGACGATGTGTGATTTGATAAGTTAAACCAGTAATATTGGATTTAAAAGATTTTTGTGAAATTGTAAATTTGCACATGTTGCAACCTCTTTTGCCACATTTAAATGATCCATGGGAAGCTAAAAAGTTTAAAGTTTTGGTTTGTTTATTGGACCGAAATTGGCAATGTTTTACTCTTTTACTGGGGGCTAATTGATTCCTTAAAGTGGGAGCTCGTCTATATACAATTTTGGGTTTTTCACCGACTATATCTTTAAGGAAAGGATCCTTTTGGATAATGTTCCAATGTTTATGTAGTATGTTTCGAATTTTGTAGTGGTTGTTATTGTATTGTGTAATGAAAAGTGGTTCACAAACAACGTTGTTTGTGGATTTCTTTTTGGTTTGATTGTTGGTGCTATTTTGGACTTTTTCAAAGATTAATTCTCTATCTAGATTGCGTGCTTTTTTAAGACATTGATTTAGTAGATCTATAGGATAACCTTTGTCTACAAAGCGTTGGTAAAGAACCTTGCTTTGAATGTCAAAAGATTCTAAATTGGAGCAATTCCTGCGTATTCTCTTAAATTGGCTGTATGGGATGTTTCTTTTCCACCCTATATGGTGGTTACTAGAGAAGTCTAGATAGCTGTTGCTATCGACTTTTTTGAAAAAAGTCTGAGAAATGATGTTACCTTGATTATCCCAACTTAGTAATAGATCCAAGAATTCTATTGAAGATTTTTGTATATTAGCTGTGAAGGTTAAACCCATCTGATTCTGATTTAAATGTTCTATTAGTGTGTTAGCTAGCTCGTGGCTCCCTCTTAAAATAAAAATCAGGTCATCTATATAGCGGCCATAGTATACCAGGTTCGCCCAAAAGCTTGAGGAATAAATATATCGGTCTTCAAAGATTCCCATAAACAAATTTGCAAAGCTCGGGGCGAACCTGGTACCCATGGCCGTCCCCTTGACCTGTAGAAAAAATCTATCTTGAAAAATAAAATAATTGTGCTTGAGGATGTATTCTATTCCTTCCAATATAAATTATTTTTGGATGTCTGGCATATATAGGTCCTTTTCCAAAAAGATGGAAACTGCATTAATACCCATGTTATGGCAAATGTTAGAATAAAGGGAGCCAACATCACAAGTGATCCAAATTAGATCATTGTTAGTAGAAATGTTTTTAAGTTGATATAGTAAATGTGTGCTATCTCTGATATAGGAGGGTAAAGTAACAACATATTTTTGTAAAAATTGATCTAAATAAAAAGATAAATTGTATGTGAGGTTACCAATGCCTGCTATAATGGGGCGTCCAGGTGGATTAACTTGATCTTTGTGGATTTTGGGCAGGTGGTAATAGTGTGCCACACTAGGATTTGTGACTTTGAGAAATTCTTTCTCTTCTTTATTTAGAATACCTGTGGATATGCCCTTTTGTATTAGTGTACTGTACCCTTTTAGGAAAATACTTGTTGGATTGAAAGAGATTTCCCTATAATATTCAGTGTCTGTTAAAATTCTATTGGCCTCTTTGAGATAATCTCCTAGATCTTGTAGGACAATACCACCGCCCTTATCTGCATCCTTGATTATCAGATTTTTATTGTTGGCTAGCATACGTAAAGCTGTTTGTTCGCTTTTGTGTAAATGGTACTGTTTTTTGTGATCTTTTGAAAGTTTTTCAAGATCCTCAATGACTGATCTTTGATATAATTCTATATAGTGGTTTGTTGAAAAAGATGGTGTAAATTGGGATTTTACCTTAATATCTGTATGAATATAATCATCAAATAAATGGGTAGTTAGGCTTTCTGTTTCTGCAAATATGACCTTCATATTCTTATTAGGGGTCATATTATTGACTAGTATAGTCTGTGTATTTTCAGGTTGTATATATTTTTGTTGTTTTAGTTTCTTTTGTGCAAAGAATTTCTGCAAGGATAGTTTCCTTGTAAATTTATTAACATCCACAAATAGATGATATAAGTTGTGAGGATTGGGTGGGCAGTATGAAAGGCCTTTGTGGAGTACTCTTTTCTCATTAGTTGTTAGAATGTGCGATGATAAATTGAATATACCTTGTTCTAATTTGGATAATTTTTCTTTTTTGGCTGATAAACCCCTTCCTCTAGACCCTCTTGGTCTGAAGTGTACGGTCTTTTTCGTTGTTTTTCTACACTTAGGTTGCTGTTTGGAAAGGGATGTCTGTTGTGATTTTGGCCATTCTCTAAAAAAGAAGAGGAATGTTCATATGAGGTGCCTGGTGTGTTTTCTTCATCTGGCAAAGATGCTAAAATATTGAATCTATTTGTGTGTTCTAATGGATTGTTTGGTTTGAGTATATGCCCATGGGATCTCTCCAAAAGTGTTCTATTAGGTTGTTGTGTATGATAATTTGTTGTAACCTGATTGTGAGAAGTAGGATGATTGGAATGAGGCCTGAAGCCATGCTGGGGTGAAAAATGTTGTTGATATGTGTTAGAATGGTTATCACGAAATTGACTCTGATATGTCCCTTGTGGATATTGTTGGGAATGTCTATTTGTGTTGGAGTAATGAGTTCTAGGTCCATAGTTATTACGGGGGTTTGGGGAATTGAATCTGTAATTCTCATTGTAGTGCGGTCTATAATTAGTATTATATCTATAATCGGAACAGCCAATAGAATGCGAGCTCAATCTGATTGGCTGATTGGATCAGCCAATCGGATTGAACTATATTCTGATTGGCTGATTCCATCAGCCAATCAGAAAATTCCTACCTTAATTCCGATTGGCTGATAGAATCCTATCAGCCAATCGTAATTCGAGGGACGCCATCTTGGATGACGTCCCTTAAAGGAACCGTCATTCGTCGTCTAGTCGTCGGAAGAAGAGGATGGATCCGCGCTGGAGGTCTTCAAGATGGAGCCGGTCGTCATCGGATGGAAGAAGATAGAAGATGCCGCTTGGAGAAGATGTTTGCCGGTCCGGATGTCCTCTTCTTGCCGGATAGGAGGAAGACTTTGGAGCACCGGATTATGGATCGCCAACCCCCGCTTGGGTTGGATGAAGATCTTGGAGCCAGGACGGATCGGTGAACCTGGTATGGTGAAGACAAGGTAGGAAGATCTTCAGGGGATTAGTGTTAGGTTTATTTAAGGGGGGTTTGGGTTAGATTAGGGGTATGTGGGTGGTGGGTTGTAATGTTGGGGGGGGGGTATTGTATGTTTTTTTTTACAGGCAAAAGAGCTGAAATTCTTGGGGCATGCCCCGCAAAGGGCCCTGTTCAGGGCTGGTAAGGTAAAAGAGCTTGTAATATTTGTATTTTAGAATAGGGTAGGGAATTTTTTATTTTGGGGGGCTTTGTTATTTTATTAGGGGGCTTAGAGTAGGTGTAATTAGTTTAAAATTGTTGTAATATTTTTCTTATGTTTGTAAATATTTTATTATTTTCTGTAACTTAGTTCTTTTTTATTTTTTGTACTTTAGATAGTTTATTTAATTGTATTTATTTGTAGCAATTGTGTTTAATTAATTTATTGATAGTGTAGTGTTAGGTTAATTGTAGGTAATTGTAGGTAGTTTATTTAATTATTTTATTGATAGGGTAGTGTTAGGTTTAATTATATCTTAGGTTAGGATTTATTTTACAGGTAAATTTGTTATTATTTTAACTAGGTAACTATTAAATAGTTCTTAACTATTTAATAGCTATTGTACCTGGTTAAAATAATTACAAAGTTGCCTGTAAAATAAATATTAATCCTAAAATAGCTATAATATAATTATAATTTATATTGTAGCTATATTAGGATGTATTTTACAGGTAAGTATTTAGCTTTAAATAGGAATCATTTATTTAATAAGAGTTAATTTATTTCGTTAGATAAAAATTATATTTAACTTAGGGGGGTGTTAGTGTTAGGGTTAGACTTAGCTTTAGGGGTTAATACATTTATTAGAATAGCGGTGAGCTCCGGTCGGCAGATTAGGGGTTAATAATTTGAAGGTAGGTGTCAGCGATGTTAGGGAGGGCAGATTAGGGGTTAATAACTTTATTATAGTAGCGCTCAGGTCCGCTCGGCAGATTAGGGGTTAATAAGTGTAGGCAGGTGTCGGCGACGTTGTGGGGGGCAGATTAGGGGTTAATAAATATAACATAGGGGTCGGCGATGTTAGGGCAGCAGATTAGGGGTACATAGGGATAACGTAGGTGGCGGCGGTTTACGGAGCGGCAGATTAGGGGTTAAAAGTGTAATGCAGGGGTCAGCGATAGCGGGGGCGGCAGATTAGGGGTTAATAAGTGTAAGGTTAGGGGTGTTTAGACTCGGGGTACATGTTAGAGTGTTAGGTGCAGACGTAGGAAGTGTTTCCCCATAGGAAACAATGGGGCTGCGTTAAGAGCTGAACGCTGCTTTTTTGCAGGTGTTAGGTTTTTTTTCAGCTCAAACTGCCCCATTGTTTCCTATGGGAGAATCGTGCACGAGCACGTTTTTGATGCCGGCCGCGTCCGTAAGCAACTCTGGTATCGAGAGTTGCATTTGCGGTAAATATGCTCTACGCTCCTTTTTTGGAGCCTAACGCAGCATTTGTTTGAACTCTCGATACCAGAGTTAAATTTATGGTGCGGCCAGAAAAAAACCCGCGGAGCGTTAACAGCCCTTTTACCGCCGAACTCCAAATCTAGGCCTTAAAGTCCAAAACATTCTATAATTAATTTAAAACAGGTTGATTTATAAAGAACAAATTATTTTTTTCACAATAAAATATAAATATTCTGAATGCTAGAATTCTTATATATTGCCCTTAAAGACGTGACCAGCATTTGTGATATGTAGCATATTCCTTATGTAGATACACCTCATTGTAAACAAATTTTAGAAAGAAAAAGTGTCAATACTATCTCATCTGCATGCAAATATAGCAAGAGCATTAGTATGTAACTGTGATTTCAGCAAATGAGAGTACAAAAAGTGTCACTGGTAGTCAAATAACCTCTTTATGTGTGCTCCTGGCAGTGTATTTGTGCAGCCAAAAAGAAAAGCATATTTATGCGCAAAGTACTAGCAGCCAACTAGTTAAAATGACTGACCTTTTTGAAATATATACATGTTGTGTCAAAGGTGGGACATAAAGCAGAGCTTTGGTGGGAGGAGCCATTGTGTGACCCCCACCTGCAACCCGTGCCTACTCACCTACAGGTTGTCCAGTATTTTTGTGGAGGTCAACTGATAACCCTAACTGTTAGGTCCCTCCAAAGAATTTTAGAAAAGCAAATTTTAGTTATAGAGGTGTTTACATCTCTAAGGGCTAGATTAAAAGTGGCGTACTAACTGTTGCTCACAAGCGATATCGGGTTTTTGCTTGTGTCAGAAATAGTGTATGGCAGGTATACCGAACCTAAGGTAAATAGAGTAAGAAATGAGGCCTTCTTCCTCACATACACATTTACACACATGTATAGAAAGAAACATATTAACTTACTAACCAAGGTTTAAAAAAGTTTTTAAAAAATGCATACGATTCAACATTTACAGATTCTTTTTTGAAGTTCATTTGGCTGTAGCAAGCTCTGAAACTGAGCTGTCGTATACTGCTGTAGCTCTGGCTATATATTACAAATAACCATCTGTTAGACCATTAAGCTCAGCCTAATTTGTAGTCACAGTGTGGCTAATGACCCATAGAATTGGACTAAGCAGCCCTAACATAAAGAGATATTTGCAAGAAAAGCAACTCTTCATACCTCCGTGGCGCTCTTTGCCAAGATTTTCAGGGAGCGGCCATCTTCCCACTCACGTGGGGACCTGATAGTAAGCGATCGACCGCATTGACTTCCCCCAGAGTGGAGCTATCGCAGCTCTTAATGATTGTGGGGATAGCCAGAGCCTCTACCTGTCGACAAGCCTGCTTCACCAATTAAGGGAAATTATGACGTTGTGGCATCCCAGGGCATACTACGCAGGCTGAATTAACTTGCGCTGAAAAAGTTAGATTAAGCTTTACATAAAAAACAGGCAATCCTAAAACCTGCAACAAATAGGAGAGTTTTGTAAAGGGCCTAAAAAAATTAGGCTTAAAATCTAAAATTATCAAGCAATCATGAAAAAATATATAAAATATAACATATATACTGTGTTTATATATATATATATATATATATCTTTCAGTAACACCCACTTTTTGTCTGATGGTTTCTATAGACTGTTCCTGGTATCCTCTTTCTAAAAACTTTTATTTTAGGGTATTTTATTAGCTCATATATTCCTCAATATTGCTGCAATTATTTTGTACCCTGAGAATTTGACCTTTCGGTATATTGTCTTTCCATGACTTGAGATGAAAACTTGTAGAATGAATAAAATTGTTACTATCTACAGTTCTACAGTCAAGGAAAGTCAATCTGATTTGCCTTTCTAAATAATTAATACATCATCAATATATCTTTTATAGAGGACTAGGCTTGCTCCCAGCTCTGCCGTGGAGAAAAACTCTTGGGGCGCGATCCGATATAGATCGAAGTTTGCGGCGCAAGCGAGGGAACCCGCGTCGCCCGCAGTTTCAGCTCGCAACTCGAGCTATCCCATATACGGCGCCGTCAGATGATAACGTGCCGTAAGTCAGATAAACCAGCGATGTCCAGAAATCTGCGCAAGTACAAATTTCTGGCGTCGCCAGTGACTTACGGCACGTTAGAAACTGCCGGCGCCTACAAAACTTGACTAAAGTCTAAATCACCCGCACTGTCTAACACGCCTCCCTAGCATAGCCCGACACGTCTAACCCTCTATCCGCTATCCCCCTCACTATCCTAACAATAAAATATGTATTAACCCCTAAACCGCCGCTCCCAAACCCCGCCGCAACCTAATAAAGTTATTAACCCCTAAACTGCCGCCAGCTATATTAAATCTATAACCCCCTAAAGTGAGCCCCTAACACCGCCGCCATCTACCTTATCTACCCCCTAAAGTGAGCCCCTACCCCGCCGCTATCTATTTTAAAATTATTAACCCCTAATCTAATCCCCCTACCCCGCCGCCATCTATATTAAATTATTTAACCCCTAAAATACTAAACTATCCCTACCACTAAACCTAAGTCTAACCCTACAAATAGCCCTGAAAAGGGCTTTTTGCGTGGCATTGCCCCAACGTAACAGCTCTTTTGCCAGCCCTTAAAAGGGCTTTTGGCGGGGCTTTTGCCTACAATCTACATCCCCCTACACCGCGGCCACCTATAATAAATGTATTAACCCCTAATCTAATCCCCCTACACCGCCGCCAGCTATATTAACTATATTAACCCTAATTATATTAGGGTTAATATAGTTAATATAGTTATTATATTATATATATTAACTATATTAACCCTAATTATATTAGGGTTAATATAGTTAATATCGTTATTATATTATATATATATATATATATATATATATATATATATATATATTAAGTATAATAACCCTATCTAACTCTAACATCCTAACTAAACTCTTATTAAAATAAATCTAATATTAATATTATTAATTAAAATATTCCTATTTAAATCTAAATACTTACCTATAAAATAAACCCTAAGATAGCTACAATATAATTAATAATTACACTGTGGCTATGTTAGGGTTTATATTTATTTTACAGGTAAATTGTTAATTATTTTAACTAGGTATAATAGCTATTAAATAGTTATTACCTATTTAATAGCTACCTAGTTAAAATAATTACCCAATTACCTGTAAAATAAATCCTAACCTAAGTTACAAATACACCTACACTATCAATAAATTAAATAAACTACAAATATCTATCTAAAAATACAATTAAATAAACTAAACTAAATTACAAAAAAAAACAAACACTAAATTACAAAAAATAAAAAAAAGATTACAAGATTTTTAAGCTAATTACACCTATTCTAAGCTCCCTAATAAAATAATAAACCCCCAAAATAAAAAAAATTCCCTACCCTATTCTAAATTAAAAATAGTTCAAAGCTCTTTTACCTTACCAGCCCTTAAAAGGGCCTTTTGTGGGGGCATGCCCCAAAGAAAACTGCTCTTTTGCCTGAAAAAAAAACACAATACCACCCCCTAACATTACAACCCACCACCCACATACCCCTTATCTAACCCAAACCCCCCTTAAATAAACCTAACACTACCCCCCTGAAGATATCCCTACCTTGTATTCACCCCACCGGGCAGAACTCTTCATCCGATCCGGGCGATGTCCAGTCAAGCAGCAAAGAAGAATTCTTCATCCCGGTGATGTCTTTCTCCAAGCGGCAGCAAAGTCTTCTTCCATCGGGCAGCATCTTCCATTAAGCGGCATCTTCAATCTTCATTCTTCGCTCCTCCAACGCGGAGCATCCATCCCGGCCGACGACTGAACGACGAATGAGGTACCTTTAAATGACGTCATCCAAGATGGCGTCCGTCGAATTCCGATTGGCTGATAGGATTCTATCAGCCAATCGGAATTAAGGTAGAAAAATCTGATTGGCTGATTGAATCAGCCAATCAGATTCAAGTTCAATCCGATTGGCTGATTGGTTCATTTATTAGGGTTTATTTTATAGGTAAGTATTTATATTTAAATAGGAATATTTTAGTTTATAATATAAATTAGATTTATTTAATAAGAATTTAGTTAGGGGTGTTAGGGTTAGATAGAGTTAATATAGTTAATATAAATACTATAGTAACTATATTAACTATATTAACCCTAATATAATTAGGGTTAATATAGTTAATATATATAATGTAATAACTATATTAACTATAATATACTTAGGGTTAATATAGATAATATAGCTGGCGGCGGGGTAGGTAGATTAAATTAGGGGTAAATAATTTTAATATAGATGGCGGCGGTGTAAGGGGCTTATATTAGGGGTTAATACCATTAATATAGGTGCGGCGGTGTAGGGAGGGCAGGTTATAGGGCAAAAGAGCTGTTAACTTTGGGGCAAAGCCCCGCAAAAGGCCCTTTTAAGGGCTGGTAATAGAGTTTATTACTTTATGGATATTAGATTAGGGGTTAATAATATTAATATAGCTGGCGGCGGTGTAAGGGGTCAGATTAGGGGATAGATCAGTTAGATGGTGGCGGTTTTAGGGGCTCACAGTAGGGGATAGATCAGTTAGATGGTGGCGGTTTTAGGGGCTCACAGTAGGGGGTTAGTTTATGTAGATGGCGGCGGTTTAGGGGTTAAATACTTTATTAGGGATTGAGGTGGGGGATCGCGGTTGACAGGTAGATAGACATTGCGCATGCGTTAGGTGTTAGGTTTTATTTAGCAGATCGCGGTTGACAGTTAGATAGACATTGCGCATGCGTTAGGTATTAGGTTTTATTTAGCAGATCGCGGTTGACAGGTAGATAGACATTGCGCATGCGTTAGGTGTTAGGTTTATTTAGCAGCCAGTTTAGGGAGTTACGGGGCTCCAATACTCAGCGTAAGGCTTCTTACGGCTGCTTTTTGTGGCGAGGTGAAAATGGAGTAAGATTTCTCCATTTTCGCCACGTAAGTCCTTACGCTGTATATTGGATACCAAACTGCGCGGGTTTGGTATACCTGCCTATGGCCCAAAAAACTACGGGCGACGACAGAAATATACGCGGGTAACTTCTAGGTTACGCCATATATAGGATACCAAACCCGCGCAAATATTGGCGTCGCCTGCTTTTGCGGGTGACGATTTTTATCGGATCGACCCCTTGTTTCCACAGTCCCATAAAGAGATTAGTGTAGCTGTGGGCAAACCTTGTCCCCATAGCTGTACCACAAATCTGTGTGTAAAAATAATGGTCAAATAAAAAATAATTATGGCTAAGAATAAATTTGATGCTTTCTAATATAAAATTCCTTTGCTCTATTTTAATATCAGAGTCTTTTTCCAAAAAAAATAATTAACTGCTTCAATGCCATGTGAATGTTCAATGATGGTATAAAGTGATGTGACATTGCAGTTTATAAACCACATGTCTTCTGTCCATATTATCCCATTTAATATATTAATAACATCTGTTGAATTCTTTAGGTAGGAGTCCAAAGTTAATACGTATTTTTGTAAAAATCTGTCTACGTATTGTGAGAGGCTAGCAGTGACCGGTTCAATCCCTGAAACAATCGGCCTTCCTGGGGGATTGGTAAGAGACTTGTGAATTTTTGGTAAAATATAGAAGGCTGGGATTCTTTGATTTTTGTTGGATAAAAACTCAAATTCTTTATCATTTATAACTCCCAATTTTTTCCAATAGTATTTTAAGTTCCCATGTGAATAACGTAGTGGGGTTAATCTTGCTTAATGTCTTAATATCTGATAATAGTTCATCACATATCTTCATATACTGAATATTATCTAAAATCACAATCCCACCTTCCTTATCCACACTTTTAAAAACAATATCCTCATATTTTTCCAATTGTCCTATTAGATTATTTTGTTTTTTAGATAAATTAAATTTTACATTATTCATTTTCTTTTTAGGGATGTTCTTAATATCATGTAGTATTAATTTCTCGAAAGTTTCAATAACCGGACCTTTCTCATGTTTTGGGTAAAATACAGATTTGTTTTTTAGTCTGGAATCTATAAATCCATTAAGCCCAGATGGCTTGAATCTTGAAATCGAATTGGGTTGTTTTTAAAAATAAACTTGTTTGGGGGCGGAGCCAACAAGCTGAGCGATCAGACGTGCATCTCTAGAGCTCCTCAAATATAACTGTAAAAAGTGACATTTATACTACCTAGGAGGGCTCTTTTTTTACCCATTATTTCAGATCTACATTGAAGCTACTGTGATGCTTGGGCACTGAAAGCACTAACTGTGAACTCCACGGATAAATAAAGCCTAAACCTGGTGCCTATTTTCTATCTGCAGTGGCGCGAATCGCCATTTTTGATTCAGAATGGAGCCTTTAACTAGATGGGAGACTAGGATGGAACAATCGCTTCAAATCTGCTATGGAGAGATGAGGAGAGATCTGGCTGCCATGGTGGACAAATTGACAGCAATGTTACCCCGCCGGCCTCTAGACTGAGAGACACCGGAGCTTGTAACATACCCTCCTCTGCAAAGCGCTACGTCAAATCTTACTGATAGGTTCACTCCTGACCCTTATACAGAAGCATCGCATAGAGGCTCACAGACGGTCTTGCCAGACCTACGCTCTCAGGGACATTTCACGGAGGCCGCATCTAGCCGGATTGACAGGGGGCTCCAGCTTAGCCTCACGGAGTATTGTGAACCACACGACAACCCCACAGAGACTTTGCGCACTCAGTCACCTACCGGGAGCACCTATGGCCCTGACCAGGTAAACGGAGGCTACCGGCCTATATTTCTTACCCAAGGGAGACTATTATACATCTCCAGTAGGAAGGACATAGCTTTTGTGGGCAACTATGAGGCGCTTTTCTGGAACGTTATTAATATGACCGCTACTCTACTAAGAGCTCCGAGCAGATGCTTGAGGTGGCAGTGGGATCCAGGACTGTGTGATTTAGCAAACCCTCCGAGTGTGCGGTGCCGCTTTGGTGTGGGTTAACGTCCTATTATGCACTGGCCCCTGAGAGAACTTATCTCTGACTTTGGTGATGAGTGTTTGCTGAAAACCGTTTTCGGCAGTCAGACATGTGAAAGACTCTATTAACAAGCCTTATGATGCTTTTTAGCTACAGCACTTGTTTCTGCAAATGCAGAGACATGGCTTGCCAAGTTCCCTATGCCATAAGATCTAAAATAACGTTGCTATGTATACATATGTTGCTTGCCTCATACTCCTAGTCCCTATAAAGTTAAATTGTATGCGCACATATGTCTATCTATCTAGATACAACCCACAGCTACATACATATACATGCTCTTTAAGCTGGGGTTCTTACAAACTCACAATACATAGTCCTAAGACACCTCCTTTAAGCCTCACCTTCTCACAATATGTTAGGAAACAGATAAATCTGATTCTGAATACTCCTGTTATAATGTTTGCTTACCATGTATTTTATTTGTTCTACAAGTTTTGGTCTCTGTATATTATGCTTTAGATGGTGAACCACTACCAAGAATTGGCTCTGCTTTATGGTGATTTATGTGAGTGTTTACCTCTATGCTCTGTTTGTTCTTATATTAGCTGTATGTACTCACTCAGTTAACACACTGTTATCGCTTTTTCCTACATGCTTCTAGAAACTGAGAGTATCTATAATGGTTTAACATAATCCTATAGGAAATGAGCTCTACTCCAGATTTGTTACCATAACTGATTCGCTAATCAGCTACAGTTAAAAATTCTGAAAATCTGCTCCCCACACTAAGGGTATATCTAGCAGACTGTATCTTATAAGCTCAACTTCTCCATGTAATGGTTTGACCCGCTACATAACGCTATTATATAATATATACCATGAAAAAGAGTAAAACATATCTTAGTTCTCCTCCCTTAAATATAAATATACTACCGAAAGGAGATATTCCTAATGGTTCTTTGCCCAACACTTGTCTGGCATCCTAATTGGCTCCGTACCCCCCCCTCCTTTCCCCTTTATTTAATCTATAGCGGCTCTTGCCCGCTGCATTTCCCTTCCCCCAAAAAATCATAATGCCAACTCCCCTTTATTGCCCCATTCATACTTGAATAAACTATTCTATGTCTGCCACCGCAATAAGGGGACCATTAGCATTCCGTTTCATACTATAAAAACGAGGTTTTGTAACATATTATGCAGAATTCTTATAGACATACTGGTTTGGTTAATTCTGGACTGTTACTTCCACTGACTGGCTCATGTCTGTGCAATGATATACCCTTTTACAGATAGGTGGAGTAATACTTTTAAGCCATGCATTACATAGGCACAGTGTTCTTACAGTCTCAATTCTTCATAGGATATATTAGTATGGCACTGCCTTTTCTCTATAAATATATGCTAAAATTGTATGTCTAAACTATGACTACTTAATTGTTACTATTTACCAGTGATTCTGCTTGTAACATTTTCTAAAAAACCTCAATAAAAAATGTTTTGCAAAAAAAATAAAAAAAAAAAAATAAACTTGTTTTTTAAATTAATATTTTTAAATTCTTAAATTTTTATATATATTTAATCCTGCCCCTTTTTTCAACCTAAAGGTTTAAGGGACACTGTTTATTTATTTATTTTTTAGTATAGTTCATTTTGCATATTTTTTTATTTTTGTATATTTGGATATATTTTAGGGAACTAGCCTCTGATATAATGGACTAACCTCTATAAGCTATATGTATAAGTTAGATATAAGAGATTTTTTATGTTCGTTTTAATGACAGAGTTGATATAGCGCTTTAAGTATTTATTACATTTTGATTAATTCATTCTTTTAAAAATGACCATGGATGAAGTACAAAAATCTATTACAGTAATGTAAGACCTTGAAATCATGTAGTAAAATATATAAGAACCCGCCCCTCCTTTGGGCTTTAAAAGGACTTCTAACAATTGATTCCGTATAGGCTTGAGAAAGGCTCTGACGAGCTGAAACGCATTGTTGTTACGGATCATCTACTGGAAGGCGACATCATCCCGCATATGTGGGCGTGCAGGAAGTTTACGGACGCTAGGACGCACTGAGTTTGAATCAATTTTGGAAGTAAGCATAATAGGTCAACAGACCAATCTTCTATTCAGCAAAAAATCATCAGCAAAAAACATTGCATTGTTTCATCGTAAGTCTGATAAGGATTCGACTAGTATCAATCGTATACTGCGCATCAAAGGAAGTGGTATATATTTCACTATACGGACAACTGTTGTAGTAAATAACAGTTGCGACACTCTGTAAATTTCAGGTTAAGAAGGTTCCGGTTCACATATGATACAAGATTTTCTATTTCATTCTCTGGTCCTTGCCATATAATGAGAATATCATCTATGAACCAGAACCATCTCACTATATATTCTTTAAAAGGGTTATTAAAAAAAAATATAAAAATCCTCCCACCACCCCATGTACAAATTTGGAAAATTTTGTACCCATAGCAGTGCCGGTAATCTGGAGAAAGAATTCCCCCTCAAATAAAAATTGTTATTTTTTAAAAATAGTTGTCTTTCCATTTACACTTGGATAATTGGTTAATAACATCTGTGCTGTCTCTGACATATGATTGTAGGCACGGTACCATCGGTTTTAGTATAGTATCTACATATTGTGATAATTTTGTGGTCAGGGAACCTATCCCTGAAACTATCGGGCGACCTGGGGAATCGATCAGTTGCTTATGGATCTTTGGCAGGTGGTAGAACACTGCAGTTTTAGGTTCTACCACCTGCAAAAACCCATATTCCGATTTGTCTAATATCTCTTTTTCCCTAGCTGAAGTAATCAGGATGTCATACTGATTTTTACATTTTTTTGTTGGATTTGCTTTCAACTTTGTGTAAGTTTTGGTGTCACCCAATAAACGGTATGCTTCTTTAAGATAATATGTTTTATCTTGCTGCACTATTCCTCCTCCCTTGTCTGCCTTTACGAAATATCACATTATTATCGCTTTTTAGTTTTTCTAACTATCCGGCCGGAGTCCTTCTGAACGGCTGTGAGCCATTGTGTGACGTTTGCTTTACAGTTTTAATAGAACTTTATGTGCCGCCAGTGCTCGTGCCTAATAGCTACGAACCACAAGTGCCCAGCAGAGACAATCTTAGATATCCGGACTTCTGGTAATACAGGAGAACTGTTTTGGGACACTACGGTAGATTATACAGCAAGCGTCGTGAGAATCACTGATGTGTCATTTGTTTGATGTGCTTTTATCATACCTCATAATTGTTTGAGGTTTGAACATGTGAGAGTGTTCATTTGTCTTGAATAAATTTGTGTCACTTTTCATAACTTACTATGCTTAGAGTAGTGTATTCTCCTCTTGTTTCTATATAGATGAATTTCTATCCTTAACTTTGTTTAAACATTACATTTAAAAAAATAAAAAAAAATTGGTTACCTTACCTACAGTTTCCTGGGATGTGGGATGTGTGCCTGCTATCCTTGTTGTTTAGTTTTCTCTCTTCTCCATCACCTCCTTTCCCAACTACCCATATTCTTAGCCACTCACTTAGAATATTTATCACTTTACTGAAAATCCCCCCCCCCTTAGAGTTTACCTATGTAAATATAGGAAAATATATCCTTCGACCCGCCCACATACTTCAGCCATTAGTACTTAAGATATTCAACGGAAACAACTAACTTGATGCAGTTGCTTTATACTTTTACAGGTGATCAGCTAGTCTGAGGTCCCTCTTAGAGCATATAATACTAACCAGACATTTCATCTGGGTACTTGGGTCATGATTCCTGAGAGAAAATCGACATATCTCTATCCTTCCCTTAAACCACCTTTTTTTTCCCCTAAAGGCGTTTACACCAAACATTCGCTTAACTAGCTGTTAAAATTCTTGAAATCAGATGGGACATTTCTCTAGGATTCTCATTGGCAAAAGAGTAACCAACCTGTCTTTAGGCAACCCAATTTCCCTGGATCTATTCCTCCTCATAGGGTGAAAAAAGTAGAGGAGTTGCAATTCTAGTACACACAACATATAATTTCAACCTCTACATATAGAACAAGTTGAAGCAGGCCGTAATTTGATTGTGATTTGTAAACTGAATAATCGGCTATTCACGCTGTTCAATCTCTATGCCCCAGACCAAGGCCATGTGCCAGTTTTATGAAATATCCTATCCTTAATAGATAAACTAAAACAGGGTATAGTAATATTGGGAGGGGACTTCAATTTTTGGGCAAAGGCCTCCTGGCAAATGGAGAGGTGGACTCCTACTCTAGAGCCTCGGCACCAAAATTCAGAGATATTATATGTCAGTATCAACTGTTTGACATGTGGCGATAGTGTCATCCTAAGGAGAAGGATTTTTCTTACTTTTCCCTCTCTCATCATTCCTATTCCCACCTAGATTATTTTTTTGTGGATTCTTGGACTTTAAATGAGGTACAGGATTCAAGGATACATTCTTGCCCTGGTCCAATCATGACACCATTTCCATCACCATCAAGGGCTATACGACACTATCGGCCAGACCGATGTGGAAATTCCCACAGTTCTTGTGGGAAGATACAACTTTTCTACCTTCACTTCAGGAAACAGTGAAAGATCACACCAAACTAGATGGGCAGCTCTTGAATCCTTTGTCATAGGTTTTTGTATAGAGAAAGTAGCAAGTAACCGTAAAGCGAAGGGAGGCCCATTAGGGAATTTAGAATGTGACCTTCGACATAAGGCAAAATTGAATAAGGCACATCCTACACTAGAGCTTTCAGTTGATATTGCAAAGTTAAAAACCCTAATTAAAGCCTGATAATTACAGAGGGTACAGGAGGCTAGAATTAGGTTCAAACAAACAATAAACTCTAAGAGCAATAAGGCAGATACCCTTTTGGCAAGAAAACTTAAACAAAGAGCGGTAGCCACTAGAATTTCATATATGGTCCACAAGGGAAAAACTGCGTATGCACCAGCAGAAATAGGTAAAATGTTTGCCACCTACTATGAAGACTTATAGCAGTACGAGAAAATCCAGCGCAATACCCAATTTCAGACATATATTCCTTTCTTAAAAATCTCCAGCTTCCAACTCTGGCAGTGGATGATACAGTAGTCATACTGAGTAATTTTTTGATTGAGAAGTTAACTATAGCTGTGAAGCAGCTACAATGCAATCAAGCTCCAAGACTGGATGGATTTTCCGGCACATTCTATAAATAACTACAACCGCTCCAAAACCTAATCCTCATGAACACATTTAATGAGATTAAAATGAAGGACAGATTTTCAGGGATTTCCTGGAAGTGTCTATACTACCAATACCCAAGCCGGGTAAAGACAACACAGAATGTGGCGAATTCTGCCCCATATGTTAATAATAAACGTGGGCACAAAGCTCTACTCCAAACTTATTGCTAAAAGGCTGGTCCATTTATTGCCAAGTCTTGTTCATTACGACCAGTGGGCTTTATAAGGCCCATCAAGGCCCTGACAATACAAGGAGGTTAATAAATATCTTCACTGAAGCCAAAACATGTGGACTTACCATGATGGCCTTGTCATTAAATGCTGAAAAGGCCTTAGACAGGGTCAAGTGGGAATATCTCCACACTATACTCCTCCCCATTTGCAAAGGTAAGGGGGGTGAGCTTCTGTTCCCCTGAGATCGAGATATGGAATGGCACGAAGCAGTGGTGTCCTCTATCTCCATTGATATTTACAGTGGTGATGGAACCCTTTGCTCAGGCGGTTTGCTTATCCCAGTCAATAACAGGAGTTCCTTTTGGAGCTCACTTTGAGAAAATTGTCAGATGATGTAACCCTCCTTATTTCAAACTCTATGTCATCGCTCCCTGCTGTGTTCCACTTAATAGAACTATTCAGGAGAATGAGTTATTATAAAATAAACCTAAGACTTAAACATATACCATCAATATATCACAGACTCTCTTCAATCACCTGAAAACAACATACCATTTCTCTTGGTAAAGACTACCTCAAACATCTTAGAATTCTGCTTATGGGAGACTTATAAGAAACTCATTCTAGATATCAGAAACCTACTCAGAAAGTTGGAATTTAGGGAAATCTCTTGGCTAGGCAGAGGGGCCGAGATAAAAATGTCCTTACTGCCTAAAATGCTTTACCTGTTTTGTTGTCTAGCTCTCAATCACCTAGATTACGAGTTTTGCGTTCATGTTTTAATGCTGAAAAGTGTTAAAACAGCAACGCAGCCATTCCGAGTCTTTTCAGTATAGCTGTACTGCAAGCCTTTTAGCCTGTAATGTAACGTCAGTTCCGCACTCTATTGGCTATTCAAATCAGTCAATAGAATTTCAGTAGCTCTCATCCTATTGGCGGATTTGAACAGCCAATACGATTTCAGTAGCTCTCAACCTATTGGCTGATTTGAATTTCCAAAATCAAATCAGCCAATAGGAATGCAAGGGATGCAATTTTGAAAAGGCTCCCTTGCATTGAAGATTCAGTATACAGCCGCGACCGTATGAAGAGGATGCTCCGTGCCAGATGCCTTCAGGATGGAGCTGCTCCACGCCGCCGGGATGAAGATAGAAGACCCCACCTAGATGGATGAATACCTCGCCGCCTGGATGAAGACTTCGCCGCCTGGATGAGGATGGATGACCGGACTTCAAATACTGTAAGTGGATCGTCGGGGGTTATTGTTAGGTTTTTTAAAACTTTTTTTGGTTGGGTTTTTTTTTAGATTAGGGTTTTGGGCATTCTTAAAAGAGCTAAATGTCCTTTTAAGGGCAATGAAATAGAGCTGAATGCCCTTTTATGGGCAATGCCCATACAAATGCCCTTTTCATGGCAATGGGTAGCTTAGGTTTTTTTTATTTTGGGGGGTTGATTGGGTGGTGGGTTTTCCTGTTGGGGGGGTCTTTGTATTTTTTTTACAGGGAAAATAGCTGATTTATTTAGGGCAATGCCCTACAAAAGGCCCATTTAAGGACTATTCGTAGTTTATTGTAGGCTAGGTTTTTTTTTTTTATTTGGGTGGGGGATTTTTCTTTTGGAAGGGCTATTAGATTAGGGGTAATTGTTTTTATTTTGGATAATTTAGTTTGTTATTTTTTGTAATTTAGTATTTTTATATTTTCTGTAATTGTAGATTTATTTATTTTTTTAGTAGGGTTAGGTTTTTTAATGTGTAATCAAATTATTTTAATTTGTAGTTATTTTAATTTTAGTATAATAGTAATGTTAGTTTAATTTATAGTTTAAACTTAGGTTTTTTTCATTTCCCAGGTAAGTTTTTATTTATTTTAAGATAAGGATCTTGTCATTTTAATTTAAAGCTAGGGGGTTGTTGTTAGGTATAGGGGTTAGTAGTTTAATTTAGTTTTTGGCGATGTGGGGGGCTGTCGGTTTAGGGGTTAATAGGTTTATTTAGTGGCAGTGATGTGGGAGGCCAGAGGTTTAGGGGTTAATAACTGTATTTAGTGGCAGCGATGTCGGGGAGTGGCGGAATAGGGGTTAATATCTTTATTATAGTGTTGGCGATTTTGAGGTATGGGGGAATAGGGGTTAATACCTTTATTATAGTGGCGGTGTGTCAGGACTCATTTTCATTTCTTTAAGTACTTCCCCTTTAAATCTTCTCTCTTACCTTGGAGACATCACTCTCTTACTTTCCCTTTAAATAGAGTTCACACCCGCTACCAGGTCCTTAGTATTGATTTGTGTTTGATGAAACACTTGTCTGTTCCTGAGCTCTCCTAAAACGGATTACAAATAACTTTACTATCAGATTTCCTAATAAATCTGTCAAGGTCTCTACAAGTTTTCTTTTGCAGATTCTCCTACGTTTCTAGATGGATGCATTTATTTACTTACTCGAAGCAGAAGCCTAAACATCGATTTGCAGCCTTTTCAGCACAACAGATTGCTATACAGCAGCTCCTGTTAGCTCAGCTCAGCTGAATATCACATCCTCTCTTTCTCAGAAGCTCTGCAGCTCCTCATCTACAAATACTAAGGTACTCTAGTACTATTTACATCTGCTAAGTCTGTATATCTAGGAATTTCATGAATCATATTGACTGTTTTGATACTTTGCTCTGTTTATGTAATACTTTATTTATATCTGAAATCGGATCTTGGCTCCTCCCACTCCAGGACAAACCTGTTTGTTTTTACTTACCTTACTTCAAGTTCATTTCAACTTATGTCAGCTCATAGTTGCTCTTACTCGCTGAAACAGTTACTATCACGTCATATTCAGACTTTTTGCTATCACATATGCTTTGTAGTGATTACTTTCTATACAGCTCTCCAAAGGGGTTAATCAGAGAATCATACTTGAATTCCACTGAACTTAATTTAAATGCATCTGCTATTATAAGACTCTCAATGATTGAGAACTCAAATATATATATAATATTCTAATCACTATACCATGATACTTAGTTATTGTAGTATTTATCTAACCAAATAGTGATACAACCTGTCATTTAAAGAGATACCGCTCCTAAACAAATCTGCAGTTGTATTCCTTTTAATCAAACCTCACATAATACTAGACCATAAAAAAAAAATGGAAACAGCAGGTTTGCAACAGGTTGTTCACAACTTATCACAAAAGGTTGACCAATTAGCACAAGGTTTAAGAGATTTACAGGTTGAAAATCAAACACTCAGGAATGTAATAAAGGATTCCATAGCGTTAAAGTCTAACCAAGCTGAATTTACGCCTGAACCCCAAATATCTCTTCCAGAGACATTCTCTGGGAACAGGAGATTTTATAGACAATTTAAAAATGCTTGTCATCTTTTGTTCACCTTGAGACCAAGAACATATCCAACAGAGAGGGTAAAAGTATTAACTACCATATCCTTTTTAAGAGTAGGACCAAGGGTATGGGCTGATTGTTTATATGAGGCTGAAGACCCCTCACTAGGTTCACTAGAGGATTTTTCTCTGCAATGAATGATCTATATTAAGACATAAATACAAAACTTACAGCGGAAACTACCATGAGAAACCTAAAACAGGGAAAAAGGCACGTGGAAGAATATATAACAGAATTCAAGCAATGTGCCACTGACTCTCAGTGGAATCCAATCGCCTTAAGAAACCAATTTAGGTTGGGTCTAGCAGAAAATATTAAGGTCGAATTAGCTAGAACTGAATTACCAAAAACATTGGAATCTCTTATGAAATTAGTCACACAAATTGACCGGAGGCTCCGTGAGAGGAGATCAGAACGGTTTGGATCTGAGGCATCATACAAGAATCAAACTGGCAGGTATTTACCTCTTCCCCACACATCTTCAAAACAACCACTAGCATCTGTATCAATGGAGATTGGAGTTATCAGAGGTCCCCTCTCACATGAAGAAAGGATACGAAGGAAAAACAATTCTCTCTGTATGTATTGTGCCAGTTCCAGTCATGCAGTCAAGGACTGTCCTATACTACTAAAAACAAAAAGAAGTAAGGCCATATCTATACATACTTCTCAAGTTATTGATAAAAAATTATCTTACTGTTCCCTCTCACTTCATTTACAGTGGGACCAAAGCCACCTGAGGTCTCAGGCTATAATTGATTCCGGTGCCTCTGGAAACTTAATTGATCTTACCCTTGTAAAAAGAAAGAAAATTCCCTTGGTTAAAAAACAAAACCCTTTGTCCGTCAGAATTATTGATGGGTCAAGCATCACCACAGGACCAATCACCCATCATACTATACCAATACTTGTTAAAACCATATCTGGACATACTGAATTTCTAACTTTTGATGTATTAACGTCTCCAATATTCCCTATAGTTCTAGGTTTGCAATGGCTCCAATTACATCAACCACTTATAAACTGGTCAACTCTTGATGTAACTTTAAATTCTGCATATTGTGTCAAAACATGTTTTCCACATCATATGCTTTTGCAAACAGTAAAAGGTGATCAGTTTCTTCCAGATGACTATGCAGACTTTGCAGATGTCTTCAGCAAAAAACAGGCAGAAAGCCTTCCACCCCATCGCAAATATAATTGCCCAATTGACTTACAGCCTGGTGCAACAGTCCCTTATGGGCACCTTTATCCTCTTAGTCAGCCTGAACTAGAACACTTAAAGGAGTATTTAGAAGAAAATCTACAAAAAGGCTTTATTAGACCATCTTCATCACCAGCTGGAGCTGGAATGTTTTTTGTGAAGAATAAGGACACCACTCTCAGACCAATCATAGATTACCGTGAGCTCAACAAGAGAACTATTAAAAATAGATATCCCTTGCCTTTGATTCCAGAGCTCATAGAACGACTACATCATACCACCATCTTCACCAAACTTGACTTAAGGGGAGCCTATAATTTAATACGCATAAGAAAGGGAGATGAGTGGTTAACCGCCTTCAGGACCAGATACAGACTTTACGAATATCTGGTTCTGCCCGTTGGATTGTGCAACGCACCTGACACTTTCCAATACTTTATCAATGATGTTTTTCATAATCTACTTGATGTCTGTATGGTTATATATCTCAATGACATTCTTATTTATTCTGACAGCATACAAGATCACATCAAACACGTTTGCTGGGTGTTATCCAAGCTTCATACCCATAGCTTGTATGCAAAACCAGAGAAATGTGTTTTCCACACAAAGGAAATTTCTTTTCTTGGTTATACCATATCTCCCTCTGGCACTAAAATGCAAGACAATAAAGTTGACCCCATAAAAGAATGGAATATCCTGAACAACAAGAAGGAATTACAATGTTTATTAGGCTTTTCTAACTACTACTGAAAATTTATCAAGGGTTTTTCTAAGATTAACTAGCACTACTACTCCTTATAATTGGACCCCAGAAGCAACTCACGCATTTGAGCAGTTAAAAACCTGTGTTACTACTGCACCCTTACTAGAATTCCCAGACCCCAAACTCCAGTACATTTTAGAAGTTGATTCTTCAGACTATGCCATAGGAGCAGTGTTATCACAAAGGAGATCCCTGACAGAACCTTTACATCCTGTAACATATTATTCAACTATGATGAATACCGCTGAGATGAACTATGCAATTGGGGATAAAGAGCTCTTAGCCATAAGAAAGTCTCTTGAACAATGGAGACATTTACTGGAGGGTACTGAATTACCTATAATAATCTATACTGATCACAACAATCTCCAGTTTCTTCAAACCAACAAAACCCTTTCTTCCCGTCAAGTGAGTTGGAGTTTGTATTTCTCAATATTCAATTTCAATATCATTTATCGACCAGTTTCAAAAAATGGAAAAGCTGATGCCCTTTCCAGGAAAGATTTGAAATCTAAATTATTCATCATTCCTGCTGAAAGGTTTATTGGACCCTCATGCCAATTTATCAGAGAATTGAAGACCAACTTGAATAATGATCAGAACTTACCACATTCTTCTGTAGTAAAAGATGCAGATGGACTTTATTATTTCGGAAAAAAATTATATATACCACCTGAATCAAGAACAAAACTTTTAGAAGATTATCCTGATTCTCCAATGTCTGGACATCCAGGAATTCACCAAACCCATGAACAACTCTTAAGAGAGTTTTGGTGGCCTAAGATGAAGAAAACAATTCAAGACTATATACAATCATGTGTTATCTGTACAACATCAAAATCTGAAAAAAAGGCCAGCATATGGATTACTAATGCCTTAACCTATCCCAAACAAGCCTTGGCAACATGTTGCCATGGATTTCATAGTAGAACTAGCAAACTCTAAAAATCATAATACCATTCTTGTAGTAATTGACATATTCACTAAGATGGCTCATTTCATTGCTTACCACAAACTCTCCACTTCAGCTGAAACTGCAACTCTCTTCTTGAAACATATCATTCGCTTACATGGTATACCTCCTATACTCACCACGGACAGAGGTACTCAGTTTACCTCACGATTTTGGATGAATTTATGCAAGAACACACAAATAAATCATCACTTTTCTACCTCATTTCACCCACAAACTAACAGTCAAGCAGAAAGACTTAATCAATGGTTGGAACATTATCTTAGATGCTACTACTCTTATCATCAAGAAGATTGGACACATGTCCTACACATGGCCAAATATGCTTATAACAATTCAGTGAATTCATCTACCAAAATGACACCTTTCTATGCAAATTACGGATATCACCCTACCTTTAACTTGTCACCCTCTAATACCACGGATTCACCATTAGTAGATGAAGTCACCAATTCTCTACTAGATAACTTCAAGATGATACAAAGGAATATTGAGAATGCCCAAGTTTCTCAAAAACATTATTACGATCTTCGGAGGAGAGTTCCGCCTAACTACAAACAAGGAGACAAAGTTTGGCTTTCCACTAAAAATCTGAGACTCCAAATACCTTCAAAGAAGCTAGCAAGGCTTTTCATCAGACCCTTTCCTATTCTTCGAGTTGTTAATGAAAATGCACTCACACTAGATCTGCCCTCTGGTATGAAAATTCATCCTACTTTCCATGTCTCCTTAGTCAAGCCTTATAACTCTATGAGACAGACTCAGACCGTGTTACCACCCTTGGCCACTGTTGACTCTGAAGAATTCGAAGTTAACTCCATAATCGATTCACAACAATACTACAGAGGCCAGTTGCAATACTTAGTTCATTGGAAGGGCTACTCTTCAGAGGATGATACCTGAGAACCAACATCTAATTTGAAAGCTTCCAGACTTGTTACTCTTTTTCATAGGAAGAATCCTGATCGTCCTCGCCCTCAAGCTGTGGAACAGCTTGCTTGAAGAGGGGGTCCTGTCAGTACTCATTTTTATTTCTTTAAGTACTTCCCCTTTAAATCTTCTCTCTTACCTTGGAGACATCACTCTCTTACTATCCCTCTACACCCTCTACCCACCCACTACCAGGTGCTTAGTATTGATTTGTGTTTGCTGAAACACTTGTCTGTTCCTGAGCTCTCCTAAAACGGATTACAAATAACTTTACTATCAGATTTCCTAATACATCTGTCAAGTGTCAAGGTCTCTACAAGTTTTCTTTTGCAGATTCTCCTACGTTTCTAGATGGATGCATTTATTTACTTACTCAAAGCAGAAGCCTAAACATCGATTTGCAGCCTTTTCAGCACT
This sequence comes from Bombina bombina, assembly GCF_027579735.1. NCBI lineage: Eukaryota > Metazoa > Chordata > Amphibia > Anura > Bombinatoridae > Bombina > Bombina bombina. Next base: position 66,028,643 of record NC_069505.1, read on the forward strand.
ACAGATTGCTATACAGCAGCTCCTGTTAGCTCAGCTCAACTGAATATCACATCCTCTCTTTCTCAGAAGCTCTGCAGCTCCTCATCTACAAATACTAAGGTACTCTAGTACTATTTACATCTGCTAGGTTTATATATCTAGGAATTACATGAATCATATTGACTGTTTTGATACTTTGCTCTGTTTATGTAATACTTTATTTATATCTGAAATCGGATCTTGGCTCCTCCCACTCCAGGACAAACCTGTTTGTTTTTACTTACCTTACTTCAAGTTCATTTCAACTTATGTCAGCTCATAGTTGCTCTTACTCGCTGAAACAGTTACCATCACGTCATATTCAGACTTTTTGCTATCACATATGCTTTGCAGTGATAACTTTCTATACAGCTCTCTTAAGGGGTTAATCAGAGAATCATACTTGAATTCCACTGAACTTAATTTAAATGCATCTGCTATTATAAGACTCTCAATGATTGAGAACTCAAATATATAAATAATATTCTAATCACTATACCATGATACTTAGTTATTGTAGTATTTATCTAAGCAAATAGTGATACAACCTGTCATTTAAAGAGATACCGCTCCTAAACAAATCTGCAGTTGTATTCCTTTTAATCAAACCTCACACGGTGATATAAGGAGCATCAGACTAGGGGTTAATAGATTTATTTCGGTGACAGCAATGTCTGGGGCGGCAGATTAGGGGTGTTTAGACGTGGGGTTTATGTTAGGTTGTTAGGTTTAAACTTACCTTTTTTTTCCCCATAGACATCAATGGGGTTGCGTTACGGAGCTTTTCATTCAGCGATCGCAGGTGTTAGTTTTTTTTCTGACACTTTCTCCCCATTGATGTCTATGGGGAAAGCATGCACAAGCACGTCAAAGCAGCGCTTGTATTTTGTGCGGTATGGAACTCATCGCAACCATATCGCACGCACAAGGCGGCTTTTTCAAAACTTGTAATGGCAGCGATATGGAGGGTGAAATAACGCAACTTTTTGTTGCGTTTGTTTCGCACCCTCTAAAGCACAAAACTTGTAATCTAGGTGAATGTCCCTTATCCAATTTTATACCAATTTCATAAACTTTTCTCAGACTATGATTGGCAGGGCAAAAGAACCAAGGATCGCTCATAATATCCTGCAGAGGAGTTATTCAAAAGGAGATATAGCATTCCCTAATGGTTTTTTTTACATGAGGCAGCAAGATCACATATTGCTGCGTGGAGCCTTATGGGTGACAGACCCAGCTTATAGCTTTCAGACATTTTGTGGATACCAAATCATTTAAAGCTAACCAAAATTATTTCCAACACCATAATCTTGTACAACATTCTGATTTGGAAAAAGCGACTTATACAATGACTGCTCCCCAGTAATGCATATTACTAGTCGTGTCGGTATAGCCGCAAGCATTTTAGTCTGTAACGAAACGTCCATTCCGCACGTTTTTGTGGGGGATTTTCATAGCGCCAGTATTACAGGTTGTGCGGTCTGGCTAAAATGCTTATGTTACAGCCTATACCGACACAATCCATACTGCCATCTGAGACCAGTAGTTATGGAATTGGCAAAACAAAAATGTTTCACAAAACTCATAACTAAAGTGTTATAAAAGTACACTAACACCCATAAACTACCTATTAACCCCTAAACCACCACCCTCCTGCATCGCAAACACTATTTAAAACTTATTAACCCTAATCTGCCGCCCCCCCCCCACATCGCAACAATTAAATAAACCTATTAAACCCTAATCTGCCACCCACCCACATCGCCAACACTATAATAAAGCTATTAACCCCTAATCTGCCACTCCCTGACATCGCCGACACTATAATAAAGTTATTAACCCCTAAACCTCTGGTCTGCCACATCGCTTCTACTAAATAAACCTATTAACCCCTAAATCACCAGTCCCCCCACATCGCAAAACACTAAATTAAACTATTAACCCCTAAACCTAACATAAAATTTCAATATAACTATCTATACTATAATCACGTTTGTAATGCGTCAGTCGCCGTCGGCAGTTGCACACGCATCCTCAAAGGAATGTTGGAAGAGCGAGGCAGCCAACAGAATTCACCTCAGGTGGATTATTTCACCACCCAGCCATTTTCGGAATCCACCGGGATGCAGCAAGGCAAACGGAGCATTACAAAAAAAAAAAACACCCGCAATAAGTATTAAAAAAAAAAAAAAAAAAAAAACCTAACCGTCTGCAATAAGTAATAAAAAAAGAAAACTAACCGCCCGTACAAACTATTAAAAAAATAAAAATACCCAATAAAATTATTAACCCTTATATCCGCCAACCCCCCACAACGCATTAAACCTAATTTACCTATTAACTCCTAAACCGCCAACCCTCACAACGCAAAAAATGTAATGACTATGCCCCCTAAACTAACACCCCCTAATTTAACTCTTTAGTTACATAAAAAAATACTACATTACAATTAAAATAAAATTACATTAATCTAAAAATACAGAAAATAAAAAAAGCTAACATTACAAAAAATAATAAACAACACTATCCAAAATTAAAAAAATTAAACCTAATCCCTATGAAAATCCCCCCCAAATAATAACATCCCGAATCTAAGAATAAACTACCAATAGCTATTAAAAGGGCTTTTTGTAGAGCATTGCCCTAAATAAATCAGCTCTTTTACTTTAAAAATAAATAAAGTTCCCCATAACAGTAAAACCCCCACCCACCAAACCCCCCCAAAATAAAAAAACCTAACACTTATAAACCTAAACTACCCATTGCCCCTAAAGGGGCATTTGTATGGGCATTGCCCTTAAAAGGGCATTCAGCTCTTTTTCACTGCCCTTAAAAGGGCATTCAGCTCTTTTGCAAATTGCCCAATAAACCCTAATCTAAAAAAACAAAAACGATAAAATTAAAAAACCCCACTAAAGTCACAAATAGGTACTCATGTTTTCAGAAGTCCAGCGGAGAAGGTCTTCTTTCAGGCGGGTCCACAGTGAAGGCGGTGCAGAGTGGAGGTCTGGAGCGGTCTTCCCAGATGTGCGCGGAGCGGAGAAGGCGCAGAGTGGTGGTCTGGAGCGGTGTTTCCAATTGTAGTGATCCTCAGCAGCGGTGATCCTCGGCGAATGCCTGGAGGTTCCTCTTCATGAGATCATCTGCCACACACTGACGATTGAATTCAAGGTACCCCATATTTATGGGGGTACCTTGCATTCCTATTGGCTGAAATTTTCAAAATCAGCCAATAGGATGAGAGCTACTGAAATCTTTTTGGCTGATTTAAACAGCCAATAGGATGTCAGTAGCTCTAACCCTATTATCTGTTTTGAAAAATTCAGCCAATAGGAATGCAAGGTACCCCAAATTGACTGCGGTACCTTTCATTTAATATTTAGTATACGACGGACATCAGATGAAGACGAGCCTCCATGCCGCCGAGGACAACCACCGGCGCCGCCACAGATGACCACTGCCGAAGATCGCCACATCTAGGAAGATTGCTTCGCGCGGCCTTCGCTGTGGATAAATAAGATGGAGCCGCCGGACTTCTGAAACCATGAGTACCTATTTTGGGCTTTAGTGTTAGTTTTGTTTTTTTTTTGTTTTTTTTTTTAGATTAGGGTTTATTGGGCAATCTGCAAATGAGCTGAATGCCCTTTTAAGGGTGCCCATACAAATGCCCCTTTAGGGGCAATGGGTAGTTTAGGTTTCTTAGTGTTAGTTTTTTTTTAATTTTAGGCGGTTTGGTGGGTGGGGGTTTACTGTTAAATTTTACTGTTTATTTTTAATATAAAAGAGCTGATTTCTTTAGGGCAATGCCCTACAACAAGCCATTTTAAGGGCTATTGGTAGTTTATTCTTAGATTAGAGGGTGTTTTTATTTTTATAGGGATTGGTTTGATTTTTTTTATTTTGGATAGTGTTGTTTATTTATTTCTGTATTTTTAAATTTTTCATTTTTGTAGCTTGGGGGGTTACATTTTTCACACATAGACTATTCACTGGGCAGGTTTAACAACTAGTCTTAAAATAAATAAAAACTTACCTGTGAAATAAATATAAACCTAACATTAAACTATAAAATAACCTAACATAACTATTCTAATAAAATAAAAAAAAATACTAACAATTAAATATTCTAAATTACAAATTAAAAAAAACACTACGAAAAAGATTAAAGAATCTAAAAAAATAAACACTAAATTAAGAAAAATAAAAAACACTAAGCTTACAAAAAATAATAAATGAAATTATCAAAAATAAAAACAATTACACCTAATCTTATAGCCCTATAAAAAGAAAAAAGTCCCCCAAAATAAAAACACCCCCTAACCTACAATAAACTACCAATAGCCCTTAAAAGGGCCTTTTGTAGGGCATTGCCCTAAGTTAAACAGCTCTTTTACCTATAAAAAAAAATACAAAGTTCAAATCAGCCAATAGTATTTCAGTAGCTCTCATTGTATTGGCTGTTTTGAACAGCCAATAGGATTTCAGAAGCTCTCATCCTATTGGCTGATTTGAATTTGAAGAATCAAATCAGTCAATAGGAATGCAAGGTACGGCATTTTGAAACGGCTACCTTGCATTCAACTTCAGTGTACGGTGGTGACCATATGAAGAGGATGCTCCGTGCAGGATGGGATCCGCTTCCATGAAGTTCCGCTCCGCGCTGCCAAGATGAAGATAGATGACGTCCCCGAGATGGATGAATGTGTCATAGCCTGGATGAAGATGGATGTCCCGACTACAGGAGCCGTGAGTGCTGTATACTAGATGTACTCAGTATTGTACTGCTGTATACTAGTTGTACTCCGTATGGTACTGCTGTATACTAGATGTACTCAGTATTGTACTGCTGTATACTAGATGTACTCAGTAGTGTACTGCTGTATACTAGATGTACTCAGTATTGTACTGCTGTATACTAGATGTACTCAGTATTGTGCTGCTGTATACTAGATGTACTCAGTATTGTGCTGCTGTATACTAGATATACTCAGTATGGTACTGCTGTATACTAGATGTACTCAGTAGTGTGCTGCTGTATACTAGATGTACTCAGTATTCTGCTGCTGTATACTAGATGTACTCAGTATTGTACTGCTGTACACTAGATGTACTCAGTATTGTGCTGCTGTATACTAGATGTACTCAGTATGGTACTGCTGTATACTAGATGTACTCAGTATTGTGCTGCTGTATACTAGATGTACTCAGTATTGTACTGCTGTATACTAGATGTACTCAGTATTGTACTGCTGTATTCTAGATGTACTCAGTAGTGTGCTGCTGTATACTAGATGTACTAAGTATTGTACTGATGTATACTAGATGTACTCAGTATTGTGCTGCTGTATACTAGATGTACTCAGTATTGTGCTGCTGTATACTAGATGTACTCAGTATTGTGCTGCTGTATACTAGATGTACTCAGTATTGTACTGCTGTATACTAGATGTACTCAGTATTGTGCTGCTGTATACTAGATGTACTCAGTACTGTACTGCTGTATACTAGATGTACTCAGTACTGTACTGCTGAATACTAGATGTACTTAGTATTGTACTGCTGTATGCTAGATGTACTAAGTATTGTACTGCTGTATACTAGATGTACTCAGTATTGTACTGCTGTATACTAGATGTACTCAGTATTGTACTGCTGTATACTAGATGTACTCAGAATTGTACTGCTGTATACTAGATGCGCGTGGTGCTGTTCTGCTGTATACTAGATGCGCGTGGTGCTGTGCTGCTGTATATTAGATGCGCGTGGTGCTGTGCTGCTGTATACTAGATGCGCGTGGTGCTGTGCTGCTGTATACTAGATGCACATGGTGCTGTGCTGCTGTATACTAGATGTACTCAGTATTGTGCTGCTGTATACTAGATGTACTCAGTATGGTACTGCTGTATACTAGATGTACTCAGTATTGTGCTGCTGTATACTAGATGTACTCAGTATTGTATTGCTGTATACTAGATGTACTCAGTATTGTACTGCTGTATACTAGATGTACTCAGTATTGTACTGCTGTATACTAGATGTACTCAGTATTGTGCTGCTGTATACTAGATGTACTCAGTATTGTACTGCTGTATACTAGATGTACTCAGTATTGTACTGCTGTATACTAGATGTACTCAGTATTGTACTGCTGTATACTAGATGTACTCAGTATTGTACTGCTGTATACTAGATGTACTCAGTATTGTACTGCTGTATACTAGATGTACTCAGTATTGTGCTGCTGAGCTGTACACTAGATGTACTCAGTACTGTGCTGCTGTATACTAGATGTACTCAGTATTGTACTGCTGTATACTAGATGTACTCATTATGGTACTGCTGTATACTAGATGTACTAAGTATTGTACTGATGTATACTAGATGTACTCAGTATTGTGCTGCTGTATACTAGATGTACTCAGTATTGTACTGCTGTATACTAGATGTACTCAGTATTGTACTGCTGTATACTAGATGTACTCAGTATTGTACTGCTGTATTCTAGATGTACTCAGTAGTGTGCTGCTCTATACTAGATGTACTCAGTATTGTACTGCTGTATACTAGATGTACTCAGTATTGTACTGCTGTATACTAGATGTACTCAGTATTGTACTGCTGTATACTAGATGTACTCAGTATTGTACTGCTGTATTCTAGATGTACTCAGTAGTGTGCTGCTCTATACTAGATGTACTCAGTATTGTACTGCTGTATACTAGATGTACTCAGTATTGTACTGCTGTATACTAGATGTACTCAGTACTGTACTGCTGTATACTAGATGTACTTAGTATTGTACTGCTGTATGCTAGATGTACTAAGTATTGTACTGCTGTATACTAGATGTACTCAGTATTGTACTGCTGTATACTAGATGTACTCAGTATTGTACTGCTGTATTCTAGATGTACTCAGTAGTGTGCTGCTGTATACTAGATGTACTCCGTATTGTACTGCTGTATACTAGATGTACTCAGTATTGTGCTGCTGTATACTAGATGTACTCAGTATTGTACTGCTGTATACTAGATGTACTCAGTACTGTACTGCTGTATACTAGATGTACTTAGTATTGTACTGCTGTATGCTAGATGTACTAAGTATTGTACTGCTGTATACTAGATGTACTCAGTATTGTACTGCTGTATACTAGATGTACTCAGTATTGTACTGCTGTATTCTAGATGTACTCAGTATTGTGCTGCTGTATACTAGATGTACTCCGTATTGTACTGCTGTATACTAGATGTACTCAGTATTGTGCTGCTGTATACTAGATGTACTCAGTATTGTGCTGCTGTATACTAGAGGTACTCTGTATTGTGCTGCTGTATACTAGATGTACTCAGTATGGTACTGCTGTATACTAGATGTACTCAGTATGGTACTGCTGTATACTAGATGTACTCAGTATTGTGCTGCTGTACACTAGATGTACTCAGTATTTTGCTGCTGTACACTAGATGTACTCAGTATTGTACTGCTGTATACTAGATGTACTCAGTATTGTGCTGCTGTATACTAGATGTACTCAGTATTGTGCTGCTGTATACTAGATGTACTCAGTATTGTGCTGCTGTATACTAGATGTACTCAGTATGGTACTGCTGTATACTAGATGTACTCTGTATTGTGCTGCTGTATACTAGATGTACTCTGTATTGTGCTGCTGTATACTAGATGTACTCAGTATGGTACTGCTGTATACTAGATGCACGTGGTGCTGTGCTGCTGTATACTAGATGCGCATGGTGCTGTGCTGCTGTATACTAGATGTGCGTGATGCTGTGCTGCTGTATACTAGATGCACATGGTGCTGTGCTGCTGTATACTAGATGTACTCAGTATTGTACTGCTGTATACTAGACGTACTCAGTATTGTACTGCTGTATACTAGATGTACTCAGTATTGTACTGCTGTATACTAGATGTACTCAGTATTGTACTGCTGTATACTAGATGTACTCAGAATTGTACTGCTGTATACTAGATGCGCGTGGTGCTGTTCTGCTGTATACTAGATGCGCGTGGTGCTGTGCTGCTGTATATTAGATGCGCGTGGTGCTGTGCTGCTGTATACTAGATGCGCGTGGTGCTGTGCTGCTGTATACTAGATGCACGTGGTGCTGTGCTGCTGTATACTAGATGTACTCAGTATTGTGCTGCTGTATACTAGATGTACTCAGTATGGTACTGCTGTATACTAGATGTACTCAGTATTGTGCTGCTGTATACTAGATGTACTCAGTATTGTACTGCTGTATACTAGATGTACTCAGTATTGTACTGCTGTATACTAGATGTACTCAGTATTGTACTGCTGTATACTAGATGTACTCAGTATTGTGCTGCTGTATACTAGATGTACTCAGTATTGTACTGCTGTATACTAGATGTACTCAGTATTGTACTGCTGTATACTAGATGTACTCAGTATTGTACTGCTGTATACTAGATGTACTCAGTATTGTACTGCTGTATACTAGATGTACTCAGTATTGTACTGCTGTATACTAGATGTACTCAGTATTGTGCTGCTGAGCTGTACACTAGATGTACTCAGTACTGTGCTGCTGTATACTAGATGTACTCAGTATTGTACTGCTGTATACTAGATGTACTCATTATGGTACTGCTGTATACTAGATGTACTAAGTATTGTACTGATGTATACTAGATGTACTCAGTATTGTGCTGCTGTATACTAGATGTACTCAGTATTGTACTGCTGTATACTAGATGTACTCAGTATTGTACTGCTGTATACTAGATGTACTCAGTATTGTACTGCTGTATTCTAGATGTACTCAGTAGTGTGCTGCTCTATACTAGATGTACTCAGTATTGTACTGCTGTATACTAGATGTACTCAGTATTGTACTGCTGTATACTAGATGTACTCAGTATTGTACTGCTGTATACTAGATGTACTCAGTATTGTACTGCTGTATTCTAGATGTACTCAGTAGTGTGCTGCTCTATACTAGATGTACTCAGTATTGTACTGCTGTATACTAGATGTACTCAGTATTGTACTGCTGTATACTAGATGTACTCAGTACTGTACTGCTGTATACTAGATGTACTTAGTATTGTACTGCTGTATGCTAGATGTACTAAGTATTGTACTGCTGTATACTAGATGTACTCAGTATTGTACTGCTGTATACTAGATGTACTCAGTATTGTACTGCTGTATTCTAGATGTACTCAGTAGTGTGCTGCTGTATACTAGATGTACTCCGTATTGTACTGCTGTATACTAGATGTACTCAGTATTGTGCTGCTGTATACTAGATGTACTCAGTATTGTACTGCTGTATACTAGATGTACTCAGTACTGTACTGCTGTATACTAGATGTACTTAGTATTGTACTGCTGTATGCTAGATGTACTAAGTATTGTACTGCTGTATACTAGATGTACTCAGTATTGTACTGCTGTATACTAGATGTACTCAGTATTGTACTGCTGTATTCTAGATGTACTCAGTAGTGTGCTGCTGTATACTAGATGTACTCCGTATTGTACTGCTGTATACTAGATGTACTCAGTATTGTGCTGCTGTATACTAGATGTACTCAGTATTGTGCTGCTGTATACTAGAGGTACTCTGTATTGTGCTGCTGTATACTAGATGTACTCAGTATGGTACTGCTGTATACTAGATGTACTCAGTATGGTACTGCTGTATACTAGATGTACTCAGTATTGTGCTGCTGTACACTAGATGTACTCAGTATTTTGCTGCTGTACACTAGATGTACTCAGTATTGTACTGCTGTATACTAGATGTACTCAGTATTGTGCTGCTGTATACTAGATGTACTCAGTATTGTGCTGCTGTATACTAGATGTACTCAGTATTGTGCTGCTGTATACTAGATGTACTCAGTATTGTGCTGCTGTATACTAGATGTACTCAGTATGGTACTGCTGTATACTAGATGTACTCTGTATTGTGCTGCTGTATACTAGATGTACTCTGTATTGTGCTGCTGTATACTAGATGTACTCAGTATGGTACTGCTGTATACTAGATGCACGTGGTGCTGTGCTGCTGTATACTAGATGCGCATGGTGCTGTGCTGCTGTATACTAGATGTGCGTGATGCTGTGCTGCTGTATACTAGATGCACATGGTGCTGTGCTGCTGTATACTAGATGTACTCGGTATTGTACTGCTGTATACTAGATGTACTCAGTATTGTACTGCTGTATACTAGATGTACTCAGTAGTGTGCTGCTGTATACTAGATGTACTCAGTACTGTGCTGCTGTATACTAGACGTACTCAGTATTGTACTGCTGTATACTAGACGTACTCAGTATTGTACTGCTGTATACTAGATGTACTCAGTATTGTACTGCTGTATACTAGATGTACTCAGTATTGTACTGCTGTATACTAGATGTACTCAGTATTGTGCTGCTGTATACTAGATGTACTCAGTATTGTGCTGCTGTATACTAGATATACTCAGTATGGTACTGCTGTATACTAGATGTACTCAGTAGTGTGCTGCTGTATACTAGATGTACTCAGTATTCTGCTGCTGTATACTAGATGTACTCAGTATTGTACTGCTGTACACTAGATGTACTCAGTATTGTGCTGCTGTATACTAGATGTACTCAGTATGGTACTGCTGTATACTAGATGTACTCAGTATTGTGCTGCTGTATACTAGATGTACTCAGTATTGTACTGCTGTATACTAGATGTACTCAGTATTGTACTGCTGTATTCTAGATGTACTCAGTAGTGTGCTGCTGTATACTAGATGTACTAAGTATTGTACTGATGTATACTAGATGTACTCAGTATTGTGCTGCTGTATACTAGATGTACTCAGTATTGTGCTGCTGTATACTAGATGTACTCAGTATTGTGCTGCTGTATACTAGATGTACTCAGTATTGTACTGCTGTATACTAGATGTACTCAGTATTGTGCTGCTGTATACTAGATGTACTCAGTACTGTACTGCTGTATACTAGATGTACTCAGTACTGTACTGCTGTATACTAGATGTACTTAGTATTGTACTGCTGTATGCTAGATGTACTAAGTATTGTACTGCTGTATACTAGATGTACTCAGTATTGTACTGCTGTATACTAGATGTACTCAGTATTGTACTGCTGTATACTAGATGTACTCAGAATTGTACTGCTGTATACTAGATGCGCGTGGTGCTGTTCTGCTGTATACTAGATGCGCGTGGTGCTGTGCTGCTGTATATTAGATGCGCGTGGTGCTGTGCTGCTGTATACTAGATGCGCGTGGTGCTGTGCTGCTGTATACTAGATGCACATGGTGCTGTGCTGCTGTATACTAGATGTACTCAGTATTGTGCTGCTGTATACTAGATGTACTCAGTATGGTACTGCTGTATACTAGATGTACTCAGTATTGTGCTGCTGTATACTAGATGTACTCAGTATTGTATTGCTGTATACTAGATGTACTCAGTATTGTACTGCTGTATACTAGATGTACTCAGTATTGTACTGCTGTATACTAGATGTACTCAGTATTGTGCTGCTGTATACTAGATGTACTCAGTATTGTACTGCTGTATACTAGATGTACTCAGTATTGTACTGCTGTATACTAGATGTACTCAGTATTGTACTGCTGTATACTAGATGTACTCAGTATTGTACTGCTGTATACTAGATGTACTCAGTATTGTACTGCTGTATACTAGATGTACTCAGTATTGTGCTGCTGAGCTGTACACTAGATGTACTCAGTACTGTGCTGCTGTATACTAGATGTACTCAGTATTGTACTGCTGTATACTAGATGTACTCATTATGGTACTGCTGTATACTAGATGTACTAAGTATTGTACTGATGTATACTAGATGTACTCAGTATTGTGCTGCTGTATACTAGATGTACTCAGTATTGTACTGCTGTATACTAGATGTACTCAGTATTGTACTGCTGTATACTAGATGTACTCAGTATTGTACTGCTGTATTCTAGATGTACTCAGTAGTGTGCTGCTCTATACTAGATGTACTCAGTATTGTACTGCTGTATACTAGATGTACTCAGTATTGTACTGCTGTATACTAGATGTACTCAGTATTGTACTGCTGTATACTAGATGTACTCAGTATTGTACTGCTGTATTCTAGATGTACTCAGTAGTGTGCTGCTCTATACTAGATGTACTCAGTATTGTACTGCTGTATACTAGATGTACTCAGTATTGTACTGCTGTATACTAGATGTACTCAGTACTGTACTGCTGTATACTAGATGTACTTAGTATTGTACTGCTGTATGCTAGATGTACTAAGTATTGTACTGCTGTATACTAGACGTACTCAGTATTGTACTGCTGTATACTAGATGTACTCAGTATTGTACTGCTGTATTCTAGATGTACTCAGTAGTGTGCTGCTGTATACTAGATGTACTCCGTATTGTACTGCTGTATACTAGATGTACTCAGTATTGTGCTGCTGTATACTAGATGTACTCAGTATTGTACTGCTGTATACTAGATGTACTCAGTACTGTACTGCTGTATACTAGATGTACTTAGTATTGTACTGCTGTATGCTAGATGTCTAAGTATTGTACTGCTGTATACTAGATGTACTCAGTATTGTACTGCTGTATACTAGATGTACTCAGTATTGTACTGCTGTATTCTAGATGTACTCAGTAGTGTGCTGCTGTATACTAGATGTACTCCGTATTGTACTGCTGTATACTAGATGTACTCAGTATTGTGCTGCTGTATACTAGATGTACTCAGTATTGTGCTGCTGTATACTAGAGGTACTCTGTATTGTGCTGCTGTATACTAGATGTACTCAGTATGGTACTGCTGTATACTAGATGTACTCAGTATGGTACTGCTGTATACTAGATGTACTCAGTATTGTGCTGCTGTACGCTAGATGTACTCAGTATTTTGCTGCTGTACACTAGATGTACTCAGTATTGTACTGCTGTATACTAGATGTACTCAGTATTGTGCTGCTGTATACTAGATGTACTCAGTATTGTGCTGCTGTATACTAGATGTACTCAGTATTGTGCTGCTGTATACTAGATGTACTCAGTATTGTGCTGCTGTATACTAGATGTACTCAGTATGGTACTGCTGTATACTAGATGTACTCTGTATTGTGCTGCTGTATACTAGATGTACTCTGTATTGTGCTGCTGTATACTAGATGTACTCAGTATGGTACTGCTGTATACTAGATGCACGTGGTGCTGTGCTGCTGTATACTAGATGCGCATGGTGCTGTGCTGCTGTATACTAGATGTGCGTGATGCTGTGCTGCTGTATACTAGATGCACATGGTGCTGTGCTGCTGTATACTAGATGTACTCAGTATTGTACTGCTGTATACTAGATGTACTCAGTATTGTACTGCTGTATACTAGATGTACTCAGTAGTGTGCTGCTGTATACTAGATGTACTCAGTACTGTGCTGCTGTATACTAGACGTACTCAGTATTGTACTGCTGTATACTAGACGTACTCAGTATTGTACTGCTGTATACTAGATGTACTCAGTATTGTACTGCTGTATACTAGATGTACTCATTATGGTACTGCTGTATACTAGATGTACTCAGTAGTGTGCTGCTGTATACTAGACGTACTCAGTATTGTACTTCTGTATACTAGATGTACTCAGTATGGTACTGCTGTACACTAGATGTACTCAGTATTGTACTGCTGTATACTAGATGTACTCAGTATGGTACTGCTGTACACTAGATGTACTCAGTAGTGTGCTGCTGTATACTAGATGTACTCAGTATGGTGCTGCTGTATACTAGATGTACGCAGTAGTGTGCTGCTGTATACTAGATGTACTCAGTATTGTGCTGCTGTACACTAGATGTACTCAGTACTGTGCTGCTGTATACTAGATGTACTCAGTATTGTACTGCTGTACACTAGATGTACTCAGTATTGTACTGCTGTATACTAGATGTACTCAGTATGGTACTGCTGTACACTAGATGTACTCAGTAGTGTGCTGCTGTATACTAGATGTACTCAGTATGGTGCTGCTGTATACTAGATGTACGCAGTAGTGTGCTGCTGTATACTAGATGTACTCAGTATTGTGCTGCTGTACACTAGATGTACTCAGTACTGTGCTGCTGTATACTAGATGTACTCAGTATTGTACTGCTGTATACTAGATGTACTCAGTATTGTACTGCTGTATACTAGATGCGCGTGGTGCTGTTCTGCTGTATACTAGATGCGCGTGGTGCTGTGCTGCTGTATACTAGATGCGCGTGGTGCTGTGCTGCTGTATACTAGATGCGCGTGGTGCTGTGCTGCTGTATACTAGATGCGCGTGGTGCTGTGCTGCTGTATACTGGATGCACGTGGTGCTGTGCTGCTGTATACTAGATGCACGTGGTGCTGTGCTGCTGTATACTAGATGCACGTGGTGCTGTGCTGCTGTATACTAGATGCACGTGGTGCTGTGCTGCTGTATACTAGATGCGCGTGGTGCTTTGCTGAATTATATAATTTTTATTCAAGGCTCTGCTGCTCTATATAGTGCTTTGTTTAGTTTCATTACTGCTCTGCTAAATATTAATGTACTGTTTAATTTATTTTCAAAGTGACATCTGCGCTTTCGCCTTTTCCTTTGCTCTTTGTCTGGGACATGCCTGTCAGGAGCTGTGTCCCAATCTATATAATCCCTGTGACCTAAACGTTCTCTGGTGACAGCAGCGGCATTTTTGTTTTCATTTTCAACTCACTTAAGCAGCCTCATTTCAACCTTCATCCTCCGTTTAGCAGCCGGGAATGGGCCACGCTCTCTTACATTTCCAGAGTGATAATATCAGGGTGCACATGAAGGAAAACTCTCTGAGCTTCCCACGATAAAAATGATTTATATTCTGTGGATTGAAGTTAAAGGAAAAAAAAGTATTTGTTTCTCAGATAGCCAACACCTGAAATCAGACAGGACTGAAACAGCAGAAATATTACAATCATTGTCAGACAAAATAATACATATTGGGCTAGATTACAAGTGGAGTGCTCGTTTATTGTGTGCCCGTAAACAGGCAAATTTGCCCATTTTACAGGCTCACGATAAATAACCTGCCATTAGAAGTGGCTGGCTATTGTTACCGCAAGCTCGCGGTAGCAATTAGAGCAATGAAGATTAACCAAAGATCAAATCTGGTCATTTTCAAAATAGTCAGTTTTAGGGGTTAAAGTTGGCGGTTGTGCCTTTACATAGCGGTCTATAGGAGCTGTGTGCTCTTATATTTAACTTTTTCTGCTCATTGCTGCGCAAATTACCCCCTTCGCTGTGCTAGGTTCTCTGCCCTGTCTCATAGCATGAGAATGAGGCTCTATGGAAGTGTGCTCTTGTAAGTGCAAAACTTCCCTGCAATGCGAACACAAGGTTGCGTTCAAATTCACCTTACTTGCAATTGTAAGCAATATTTTGCTCTCTACTCGTAATCTGGCCCATAATAGATACAACCAGAAAAATTTCCTGAGTCCTAGATTAAAAAATGGCACGGTATGGTTTTTCTGTGTGCAATATGGTCTTTGTGTGCTGAAGTAATGTGTTTCGAGAAAAACAAAAAAGTTTCACAAAACACATCAAAAATACCTTACAAAGTGCACCTACACCCATAAACTACAGTAAATAAAGCTAATAGCTCTTTTACATTAAAAAATAAATAAATTACCCCCCAACCCCAAAATAAAAAAAAACTATCTAAAAAAGCCTCATCTTTTGGATGGGGATTGGGGCATTCAGATCTTTTTCTGCCCAATAATAAAAAAATCCCTAATCTTAAAAAAAAAAAAACAAAAAAAAAAACCTAAACAAACACTAAGCCCAAAATTGGTACTCACCAATGATGAAGGGCGGCGCTCATCATCATCCATCACAGGATTATCTTCATTCTTCATCAAGGCTGCGGTCCATCTTCATCTCGGTGGCGGCAGTGAAGTCTTCGGCGACGTTGATACTCCTCTTTAGAGCATCAACACGGAGCTCCTCTTCATGCGTTGTTTAGCCACACACTAAAGATTGAATTCAAGGTACCCCTTCCTATTGGCTAAACAAATTCTAATCAGCCAATAGGATGAAAGTTACTTTCATTCTATTGGCTGATTTGAATTTGAAGAATGAAATCAGCCAATAGGAATTCAAGGGTACCCCTATATAAAAGGGGTAACTTTCATTCAATCTTCAGTCTCCGCATGAAGAGGAGCTCTGTGTTGATGCTCTGAAGAGGAAGAGGTTTTGAAAAATAGCATCTCAACTTTTTTCATATCATAATATTTGAGTCTATTTTTGTGCAAATTTTTTCTGGTAAGAATTATATGCAGCTCTCACTTCAGTAGTGGTGTGCAAGTTTTTTTAATTTTTTTTAAAATAATTTTTATTAGATAATGCTTTGTGACAGTTTTTTGACTCGCGTAACAGTTAATCAGAGCTCTGAAGTCACGTTTATCATTCTAGCATAAATCGCGATTCCGGTCACACGTTTGCATTTACTTTCAACTTGTTAAACAGGGCACAATTTAACTTGTGCACAAACAGCCTTGAAAACCAAATATCACTTGCACACAAACTATATCTCTCCACTTGTAATTTAGCCCTGTGTGTGTGTGTGTGTGTATATATATATATATATATATATATATGAGAGAGACAGATATATATATATATATATATATATATATATGTATATATATATATATAAATCCAAAGCAGAGGCACTCGCCGTGAAAAAACAAATGATTTATTAAGTTACAGAGTGAACGTTTTCGGGCTACATCGCCCGTCCTCAGACTCCTGAAAATAAAACAGTGTGTGTGTTAGGGCTTACCTCGCAGTGGCTAAATAGCCAGCAGCTGTTCCAGACGCCACCGGCCCCCATCGCTGCCGCACCGGAATGAACCGGAAGTGACGTACAAGCGTCACTACGTCATTACGCTAACGCCAGTAGCGCTGGAACCGCCCCTGTGTGGCAAGGAATGTTATAGTGACATGGTGCAAGCAACAAGTATAACAGATACAAAATACTAAATAATAGATACAATGTATTAATTGCAATAACTGTGGGACCAATATTAGTGAATATAAGTGTACTGTGTAAATCATTATTAGTTAACAATATAATCTATACTTACCTATAGCAAATTAAAAGCTAGTATTTTTTTGCTAGCATTTTTTGCTAGTATTTTTTGCTAGTATCTTTTGCTACTTGCTAGTATTTTTAGTAAAAATAAAATACATTTTTTTGTTAATATAGCCTCTAATTATAGGTTACAGTTAGGTAATTTACTATAGTTTTCTACTACAGCTGTAATGTTTCTTGGCTGCCCTTTATACTATAGTGTTCCAACTATTTATAGACCTATACCTAGAATTCCACCCCCATACCAAGGTGTCAGCTATATATAGTAGTATCCCTCTTAGGTAACACTTCCCTTATCCTCTATAAATCATTAAATAATTACCCCCTATTATGTTTTCCATGCTATAGTGGTCTTTTTCCCACTCCTTGACTAGCCCCCTGTATTCTTTTAATTTGCTATAGATAAGTATAGATTATATTGTTAACTAATAATGATTTACACAGTACACTTATATTCACTAATATCGGTCCCACATTTGAGGTACTTCAGTTATTGCAATGAATACATTGTATCTATTATTTTGTATTTTGTATCTGTTATACTTGTTGCTTGCATCATGTCACTATCACATTCCTTGCCACACAGGGGCGGTTCCGGCGCTACTGGCGCTAGCATAATGACGTAGTGACGCTTGCACGTCACTTCCGGTTCATTCCAGCGATGGGGCCGGTGGCGTCTGGAACAGCTGCTGGCTATTTAGCCACTGTGAGGTAAGCCCTAACACACACTGTTTTATTTTCCGGAGTCTAAGGACGGGCGATGTAGCCCGAAAACGTTCACTCTGTAACTTAATAAATAATTTGTTTTTTCACGGCGAGTGCCTCTGCTTTGGATTATTACATGGATATTCTGAGTGCACCCCGATATTAACCCTTTACAAGTGAGTGCTGGTATTTCTGTATATATATATATATATATATATATATATATATATATATATATATATATATATATATATATATATAGTCTTTATAGCATGGCTTAGTACTCACGGTAACCTTTGAACCACCGGGGTGCACATCAAAGAGATCCTGCATAATTCACAGATCCAACATATTGCAAAAAGGAAGGCACTCGCCGGGTTTAATAAGGATAAAGTTTTATTCCTTATGAAGTAACGTTTCGGAGTTTTACCTCCGTTTTCAAATTGACAACAAGAATCAATGCTATACACAGCCTTAAATACTCCTTCACCATAATCACCTAGTGCAGGTGTTGCACAACACTTAGCACGCATCATCAGACAGTGCCCGTATCTTAGCAACCAACAACAAACAACCTTAAGTGAACACCTTTCACTACAACTAATAATGAACGTGTAAAACTAACTTATTTAAAAACAATTGAATTGCTGCAATATTACACCTATTAGCGCTAATAGGTGTAATATTGCAGCAATTCAATTTTTTTTAAATAAGTTAGTTTTACACGTTCATTATTAGTTGTAGTGAAAGGTGTTCACTTAAGGTTGTTTGTTGTTGGTTGCTAAGATACGGGCACTGTCTGATGATGCGTGCTAAGTGTTGTGCAACACTTGCACCTGCTGTGTATAGCATTGATTCTTGTTGTCAGTTTGAAAACGGAGGTAAAACTCCAAAACGTTACTTCATAAGGAATAAAACTTTATCCTTATTAAACCCGGCGAGTGCCTTCCTTTTTGCGATATATATAGATATAAATATAGATATAGATATAGATATATAGATATAGATATAGATATATATATATAGTTATATATAGATATATATAGATATGTATAGATATACTGTATATATAATGTAGTGATTCTGTATAAAATTTCTAGAAGAGCTTCCCCATGCCGTATTGCTGCATACTGCAATTAGAAATAGCAGATTTATTTACTGCTTTATGTTTAGGGTAAAGCATTGACAATGCCTTATCTTCTAGATACCTCTCTTCAACAATGTAAAATAAACTAGTTTGTGTTTTTAGGGTAAACATGAGCCTGATTCCCCAAAGGGACACATCTGCTGTCAGAACATGACAAGTTACATTCGGAAACCTTAATACTTTCCTGTATGCGAGTGACCTTTCAGTGAATTGGAGTGATTATCTAACAATAGCCATGCGTCTATTACCCGTCTCACTTCTGAATTCCAAAGTCTTTAAGAAGCAGAAATATAGGCACTTGGCTTAGAAATTGAGAAATATGATTTAACTAGTAGAAAGGCCTAGGGCACTCAAACCTAATTCAATTTTTTTTCTCATTACGTGGGTGATTTTTAAGATGATGGCTGTTACCAGATGGGGCAGAGGAATCGAGAGAATGGAATGAGTTTATATCTTACAGCCAAACTAGCTGTAACACTAGGTTTGTATCAGCAGTTGCAATAGTCCATTAATGTGACAATATAAGTGTTCCGCGGGACAAGCTGTAATGTTGCCATTTTTAAAGGTGCTCCTTGATAAATACACGCTAAACACTGTCCCTGCTGTACACGGATGACAGAAAATGCCTTGATATACTAGATTTTACAGTCTTCTCATTTTTAGCATCCATTTAAGGCTTTGAGCAGTGTGGGGCAGAATTGTTTTGCATTTATGAACAATGAAATATCAAAGTTTTGAGGATGGAAATCTAGTATACATTGACTTAGCGCTTCCCTGCATCTATGAATAAATTATATATGCTTTGTTTTATAGAAAGATGCCTTAAGAAATGTGTCTACCAGAAGCCTACAAATACAGAAATGAGTGAAGTCTTGAATATTGTAACCATTAGCAAATGAAAAAAATGAATGTGAGTCTACTAGTACAAAAACATATGAAAACCGTAAGCTTAAAAGGACCAGTGTGCAGACAATGGCCTCATATTTATCAAAGTCTGGTGGACCTGATCCGACAGTGTGGATCAGGCCCGCCAGACCTCGCTGAATACGGAGAGCATTACGCTCTCCGTATTCAGCATTGCACCAGCAGCTCACAAGAGCTGCTGGTGCAACGCCGCCCCCTGCAGACTCGCGGCCAATCGGCCGCAAGCAGGGGGTGTCAATCAACCCGATCGTACTCAATCGGGTTGAATTGCGGGGATGTCTGTCCGCCTGCTCAGAGCAGGCGGACAGGTTATGGAGCAGCGGTCTTTAGACCACTGCTTCATAACTGGTGATTCTGGCGAGCCTGAAGGCTCGCCAGAAACATAGCCCCATTATGTTTTAATTTCAATATAACCATCCACAATAAATATGTACACACATTGTAACATAATTAATTTGTTATGAGCCAGATATAAGAATTAAAAACAATTATCTTTGTATTTCACAGTGTGTTTGCCACTCTTAAAGAAGGACAGAGTGAACGCAAAGCTCCAGCACGCCTCCTAACCCATAGGTTTTGCTAATAAATAAACCTAATTCCTACAATAATAGCATGAATGTGCCATTTTCACTGACCGTGCACAGTAGTTCTTGATAGCTCAGTCATAGTTATATGTATGTAGTAGATTCTGTCATGCAGCTCCGTGTTGCCATGGCCATTGCCATGGTTGCGGTGGTTGTTGTGGACGCGCAATGATAACCTCATTGCCGCACATTGGGTTTTCCGCTGATGCCGCTTCCATTCACCTGTGTGTACCTCCTTTACATTTCTAATTTGCCCAAGTATAGGTTTACTTTGTGTTTTCGTGGGTGCCTTGTGCATATTTTGGACTGCCTGTTTAATATTAAACTTTGCTTGTCTCTGACCAGTCTCTGCTTAACCCCTTGCTACTGTGAAGGATTGGACTGTCTGCTGATATTGAACTCTGCTTGTCTCTAACCATTCTCAGGTAGTTAGTGACTGACGTTATGTAGCTGTATGTATGTAGTAGTTGCAGACTGACATTATGTAGTTGTATGTATGTAGTAGTTACGACTGACGTTATGTAGTTTTATGTATGTAGTAGTTACGACTGACGTTATGTAGTTGTATGTAGTAGTTGCAGACTGAAATTATGTAGTTGTATGTATGTAGTAGTTATGACTGACGTTATGTAGTTGTATGTATGTAGTAGTTGCTGACTGATGTTATGTAGTTGTATGTATGCAGTAGTTACGACTGATGTTATGTAGTTCTATGTATGTAGTAATTACGACTGACGTTATGTAGTTGTATGTATATAGTAATTACTGACTGACATTATGTAGTTGCATGTATGTAGTAGTTGCTGACATTATGTAGTTGTACGTATGTAGTATTTACTGACATATGCTATATAGTTGTATGTATGTAGTAGTTAGTGACTAACGGTATGTAGTTGTATGTAGTAGTTACTGACTGACATTATGTAGTTGTATGTACGAAGTAGCTTATAGTAAATCAAGGTTTCCGTTTTGTTTCTAGACGAAATCAAACACTGGGAAATCGCTTATCTCCTTGTATGGTCCGCAGTTTACACACACAAAGCAGCTGGTTAACAGCAAAAGGTCATTTTAAATGTGGTAAACCGAATTGTAAAGCATGCGGACATACTTTGATATTTAAGCATTTCCAATCCTGTGCCACAAAGGGAATCTACAATATAGATCACTGCTCAAATTGTAGAACTAAATATGTGATCCATTTGGTCATGTCAGGCCTGTAACCTTCAATATGTAGGAATGAGGACCAGACAGGTCAGAGTTAGGATTAGGGAACACCTTAACAGTATATCTTCAATCACTCCATGTTCAGCTTTAGCAGAACATTTCATAGTGAAACATGACTGTAATGTTCAAACTTTCAAATGGCTTGTTATAGACCATATTTGTAATCCCCTCAGGGGGGTAATCGGGATGCTATCCTGTCTAAAAGGGAGCCATTCTAGATATTCACCCTGAGAACAAGGGTCCCCTTTGGTTTTAATATTGACTCTGACATTATCAATGTCTGGAATTAAGGTCTATTCAGCATTTTACCTAATAACACACTTACAATTTTTTCCACTGTTGATTGTAAACCATTAGCACAGCTAATTTATTTCAGGTAACATTACAGTGACCTACCTATATGCTTTCCTATTTACTATTTTGACTCTATTGAGAAATACAATCCAATAGTCTTAGATCCTCTTTATGGTCACTTCATCCAGTTGGTCTTTATTGCTTAGACAACAGGATCTATAATATTCCAGGATTCTATTATGTCCACATGTTTCCATGAACTTTTACTGTCACTGGTGGGAAATATATGTTTGGTAAAGACAGTGATGTTTTTTGCGTGTCAGGTGCCCCCATGAGACTAGCGAAAGGATTGGGAGGAGGTTTTTTTAAAATAAAAAAAAAGGTAAAAAGGTATTTGTTTTCCGTCTCCTTTCCATCATTATGTTTTATTTTTCCTACTTTCTCTTGTGGGAGCCTGATTTAACGCAGGATATGTCACCTGTTACAGTACCAATAACCTATTTTGAGAGATTTCTTCCCATTTTGGTTCCCTACTATAGCAGTATTAGTTCCTTAGTTAAAGGTTGTTACCTTTAACATGGGGCCATTTTTACATTATTGACTCCTTCGCACAGACAAGCACTTCTAGCATGCTGATATTGTACTGTTGTTTATATATTGGCTGTACATGTTTTTGTCTTTGACTGTGTGTATTTTTCCCTGTTGCAAATACTGTAAATAGTATGCTAAGTGTTGATGATCAGGGGGAGGTTACTTTACTTCCCAATTGATCATCCAATTAATTGATCACCCAATCAACTACACCCTGAGGGTATATACATGTTTAGTCACATTATGTTTCTAGGTCACAGATGAAGGCGTTAGCCGAAACGCGTCTGATCCCCACACTCTACATATAGTATTTTTATTACCATGTTTTCATCTTCCATGCAATAATCAATAAAGCTTTTTCCTTGTTTCTACCTGTGACCTGCTTTTTTGGTAATTTCTATGAAGTAGCTGATGACTACATCTGCTGCTGTTACTTTAAATGTGCTCAATTCTAACCAGTTACTGTTGCTTTAAGACATTTTATCACATGACCTGTTGCCTATTAAAGCACATCTTCCTGTTACTACGGTGCTAGGTAATTTGCATTCATGAGGAGAAGTTACATGTGTTGATGTATGGAGCTCTAAGTTATTAATGTTGAATACCATCCCTGAATTCGCTTCTATATTCTATGCATAGGAGTTTTCCTTTCTCCGAGCAGAACAAACTACCTCCGCAGTCAGTTCCTATCAGCTCGGCATCTGACGTCACTGCTCTCCGCATGCCTGTGTGATTCGGCTCCATTACCATCACGGACGGAGGTTCAGTCTGCAGCCAGATTTCAAATTGACATCTGCTGTTGACGGCTCATCTCAGAGACGGAGGAGATCAACTGCTTTGACCAGGACTCAGGATTACGGTACCGTAACAATCCTCTATGCCAAACACATTAACTTTGTAACGCACTCTATGCCGGCACCACCATCAAGCTCCAAAAGAGACTACAGCGCATCCAGAACTCCTCGGCCAGACTAATCCTTGACATCCCTCGTCAATGCCACATCACCAAACACCTGCGGGACCTGCACTGGCTCCCCATCAACAAAAGAATTACCTTCAAGCTCTCACCCACGCATTCAAGGCCCTCCACAACATCGGTCCCGAATACTTGAACCACCGCGTTGCCTTCTACACCCCTACCAGTCAACTTAGATCGGCCGACCAAGTCCTTGCTGTCATCCCACCGCATCAGGAAAACCAAAGCGGGAGGCAGATCCTTCTCTCACCTGGCAGCCAAGACTTGGAACACCCTCCCGCTGCACCTCAGACAAGCTACCACCCTAACTAAGTTCAGAAAGGACCTCAAGACCTGGCTCTTCGACTGAACTGCAACCCTCAGCACCTTGAGACCCTTACGGGTGAATAGCCACGCTTTACAAGAACCCAATAGATAGATGTATAATAACCTCAATCAAAGACTGTGATATAGACAGAGGACTTCAGACACATAACTGCTCTTTCTGCTTCAACTTGTCTTTTGCTACGCAGCTTGCATCTTATTGACTAACAACTAAGACTTTCATATATTCAGTTTATCCACTCTCTGGCAGAGTTGTTTAGTACTTCCAAAAGACATTCTAAAGATTAACTGTGTCAATCTCTACATTAACCAATTCAGTGTTAGCTGCATTGAAGTTATTCAAGTGTCAAGTTTTTCATGTTAAATCTAACACACTAACTCCAGATTCATGACAAATATATTTCATTAATTAGTGTTTAGGAGAGCTGTGGCACACTCAGTGAAGATATTTATAAGAACTGGGAATTGTGCTTAATCTCCCACAACTAACTTTAGTTGTTGTTTATTTTGACCTAATCAGGTCACCCTCAATCAATGAGCATAACAGGGAACCTAGAACATCAAGGTTACAGAGGTTTGGTGTGAGACTGAGTGGAATAGATATAATTGGGTTACATTAACATTCTACACTTATCCTCACACTGACATTATGTAGTTGTTTGTATGTAGTAGCTGCTGACTGAAGTTATGTAGTTGTATATATGTAGTAATAACTGACTGACGTTATGTAGTTGTATGAATGTAGTAGTTACTGGGGTATATTTATTAAAGTGCGAGAGGACATAATACAATGTAGCGTATCATGTCCACTGCACATTGATAAATGCCGACAACATACGCTGTCGGCATTTATCATTGCACCAGCAGTTCTTGTGAACTGCTTGTGCAATGCTGCCCCCTGCAGATTCGCGGTCAATCGGCCGCTAGCAGGGGGTGTCAATCAACCCGATCGTATTCGATCGGGTTGATTTCTGTCTGCGGCCTCAGGGCAGACGGACAAGTTATGGAGCAGCGGTCTTTAGACCGCTGCTTCATAACTTCTGTTTCCGGTGAGCCAAAACAAGGGGCATCAAGCTCCATACAGAGCTTGATAAATCGGCCCCTATGTAGTTACTGACTGACGTTATAAAGTTGTATATATGTAGTAGCTACCAAATGATATTATGTAGTTGTATGTAGTAGTTAGTGGCATTATATAGTTGTACGTATGTAGTAGTTAGTGACTGACATTATGTAGTTGTATGTATGTTGTAGTTGTTGACTGACGTTATGTAGTTGTATGTATGTAGTAGCTGCTGACTGACGTTATGTAGTTGTATGTAGTAGTTGCTGACTGACGTTATGTAGTTGTATGTATATAGTAGTTGCTGACTGACATTATGTAGTTGTACGTATGTAGTAGTTGCTGACTGATGTTATGTAGTTGTTTGTATGTAGTAGTTGTATGTATGTATAAATGTATGTATATATGTATATAGTAGCTGCTGACTGACGTTATGTCAAGGAGAATTTTTAAAGTTAAACATCAAACAATATTCTCTCTGGGTGTCCCTAGCTTGATCCATACTCAGTTTTAATACTTTTATAGGAACTTCAATAAATCAATTACTAAAGTGAGCCCATCATCAGTTATTTGTAAATAGCACTGAAGAGACAAGGAAGAGACACTGAAGGGACAGCGTGTCATCTAGCCTCCCTTCTAGCTGTTTGTATTGCCTGTCCATAATGTCAAGCTGTATTTACCCGCTTTCTGGGTGGCCGAATTATTAAGCTTCAATTGGAGCTTGATGCCCCTTGCCCCCTTGATGCCCCTGTTTCCACGCGAGCCTTCAGGCTTGCCGGAAAAAGCCGTTATGAAGCAGCGGTCTTAACTGGTCCGCCGCCTCTGACTCTGCGGTCTGCAATTTGCCCAATCCTATACGATCAGTCTGATTGACACCCCTTGCTAGCGGCTGAATGGCCGCAAATCTGCAGATGGCATTGCACAAGTTCTGGTGAACTGCTTGTGCAATGTTAAATGCCGACAGCGTATGCTGTCGGTATTCAGCGATGTCTGACAGACATTGATAAATTGGCCCCTGGGTCTTTACATGGGACTGAAAAAAAAAGAGAAAACTTGTTTACAACTCATGAAATCATCAGCGAAAAATGAGAGAGCAATTTTAAAGTCAAGCAATAGTTTTATGATGTTTTAATCATTGCTCTGAAATGTATCCCTTTCGAGCAGGCAAGAGATTAATTTATTTATTTACAATTCCAACATAAAGCTGGACAGGTTACATAAAGCAGCACTCATCCATTCATATGTAGAGAAGTTTTGAGATTAATTATTAAGAAATAAAAATATTCTTTATTAATACATAAATTAAAATGGGTTAAAACAGACAATTAAAAACTCAATGGTTGCTATTTTGCAGTGACCATTATGACTTAACCGTTCGGCTAAAGGTATTGACAGTCTCAATGAGATTAGATTGACAGTGTAATATATATATATAAGAATTACCCTAGATCAGCTGTGACTATTGTACAAATAATGTGCCACATTCAATAATAGAAAATACATAGGTTCTGTGACTATTGGCATTTATAAGTCCCTAATATTGAAAGGAGAAATATCAAAGCCACAGGGTATCTGCATAAGAGCCTGTGATATCTCATTCGCATAATACTGTATAAACCTCTAATGAATTATAATATAGTCTGGAGTCAGTGAATATATATATATATATATATATATATATTATATATGTACAAAGAGATCAGCCCTCACAATCAAAGCAACCACTCTGTGCACGGCCTGTAAATATCCAAAGGAAAAAGGGGCTGGGGATCAGGATCCGGTGTGTATCCTCAGTTGTCCCCAACACTTAAGCCAGCATGAAGAGATTGAAATAATCACCTTTAATGTATCAAAACATAACGTTTCAGCCTCACATGGAGGCCTTGGTCACATGTAAAAAACATACATCACAGGCATAAAACACATCCCAAAGTGCTACCTTATATACCCCATCCCCTAAACCTGATATTCTAAACGACGCCCAAATTCATGGAGAACAGCTGAAAGAGATCAGATTGATCGCTGAGTCATCACAGTGAGAACGTAGTCATAACAACAGACAGCACCATATAGGTATTTGCGTAACCAGCAGACCACATGTCCGCATTGTGTGATGACGTCATCAAAAATGGTGTCCGTTGTCATGGGAACGCGTGTACGCTCATAATATACAAAGCGTGACCACTTAGCAACAGCTTATCAGAGCACTGAACACAGGAACACCACCCCCAGCTAGACAGGCGTTACCATGACAACAGACCCAAACAAAGAATTTTGAGCCTAAGCATAACAGGTTCATATAGTTAACTAAACAATATTACACATACAATTCAGATCGGTTCTTAGATCCAGTGACTAGCCAACAACAAGTAACTGTGTGGTGCAATATATCTTGTATAAGAATAACACCTAATGTATAGCCATATAAATATCTAGAGCATAAGATCCTATAGCAATGCTTAGTCACTAGCACTATTAAACAGATCATTGTATTCTATATACAGAATTAAAAAAACACACACACAAAGTGCTTCCAAGGAGATGGTAGAAACAGAGTTATTGGAGGAGGGGAAGCTCACAGTCACTTATAAAAACAGCTGTAGTCAATCATCACGTTAAGACCCTTTGGGGCAATGGTGTCCAGTCTATGTATCCAGCGTGATTCCATTCTCAGTAAAGCCTTTGATTGATTACCACCCCTCATAGATTTAGGGACGTGATCGATTAATATAGTCCTCATCGTGGAGATGGCATGTCCCGCTTGTAGGAAATGACGAGCCACAGGTTGATCCGAATTGCCCTTATCAAGGGCCAGCCTTATAGTCGATTTGTGGTTGGCCAACCTTTCTCTGAATGTGGTTATCGTTTTCCCCATGTAATAAAGGGAACATGGACAGATAATCACATAAATGACATGATCAGAAGTACAGGTCAATCGATGCCGAATGGTAAATCTTTTGATGGTATGAGGATGATGGAATGTATTGCCAGACAACATGCCATTGCAGGTCATACAATTACCACACCTATAACAGCCTTTTTTCTTTTGCGGTAGCCAAGTGCTCTTCTGGTAACTTTGTACTGGATCAATGAGCACCAACAAGTGTCTAAGGTTCTGCGCCCTCTTATAAACCAGCCGAGGTGGTGGCATCTCGCCAAATGGTAAGCTGGTATCCGTGGATACAATCGGCCAATGTTGTTTGATAACCTCCTGTACTTTATGCTGGGGTGTAAGTAGTGATATAATTCAAACGTTGTTCAGCAGGCTTCTGGGGTTAATTGCTAATGGATTGCTGGGTCATTGTGTGTGCTTTCTCACATTGTGTCATGATAAGTGGTTCCGGGTACCCTCTATTGATGAACTTCTGTGCCATCGTATCCAGCTGTTGTTTCTTGTGAGCCTCCTCGGTGTTGTTGCGTACAACACGCAGGAGCTGAGAGGAACTATTCCCTGTTTTCTGAAATCTAGGGTGAAAACTATTAAAGTGTAGTATGGAATTTATCAGTAGGTTTGTTATAGAGAGTAGTAAATAACCTCAACCCATCTGCTGTCTCACTCTTGTATATCTCTAGATCAAGGAAATGGATTTTATCATTATCTAAATCCATCTTGAACCGTACAGTAGAATTAATGGAATTCAAATGATTAAACCACACATGTAGAGACTCCAAATCACCCTTCCAAACAAGGAATACATCATCTATATACCGTCGATAAAACCTAATAGAGCTCTGTTCTGTAGTCAAAATGTAATCATGTTCATACATGGACATATATATGTTGGCATACGATGGGGCCATGTTAGACCCCATCGCAGTGCCTAACGTTTGTAGGTAAAAACTATTTTCAAACCGAAAATAATTATTTACAAGACAGAGCTCCAGTAGATTTAGTAAGAATTCTATAGGGGGTCCCATATAGTTAGCATTGGAAGTGAGGATTCTTCTGACCATGTCCATCCCATGTGTATGGGGAATAATGGTGTATAAATTAATTACATCCATGGTCACAAGAATGTCAGACGAACCTATGTCAACCACCTGATTAAGTTGATGGATAAGTTCAGATGAATCCCTAAGGTAAGAGACAGTGGATTTGACTACTGGTTGTAAAAAGTAGTCAATTTATTCAGCCAGGGGTTGAAATAATGAACCCCTGGCAGAAACAATCGGAAGACCAAGTGGATTTGACAAACTTTTATGTATCTTAGGAAGCAGACCACATGTCTGCATTGTGTTATGACGTCATAAAAAATGGTGTCCGTTGTCATGGGAACGTGTGTAAGCTCATAATATACAAAGCGTGACCACTTAGCAACAGCTTATCAGAGCACTGAACACAGGAACACCGCCCCCAGCTAGACAGGCGTTACCATGACAACAGACCCAAACAAAGAATTTTGAGCCTAAGCATAACAGGTTCATATAGTTAACTAAGCAATATTACACATACAATTCAGATTGGTTCTTAGATCCAGTGACTAGTCAACAACAAGTAAATGTGGGGTGCAATATATCGTATAAGAATAACACCTAACGTATAGCCATATAAATATCTAGAGGCCTAGGCTGGGCGTGGTCGGCACAACAGAGAGGGGAGAGAAATAGAGCAAGAAAGAGCAAAAGAGAGGGGAAAGAGCAGAATAAAGGGAAGAGAGAGCAAAAGAGATGGGGAGAGAGAGCAATAGAGAGGGGGAGAGAGAGAAAAAGAGAGATTTGAGAGAGCAAAAGAGAGGGGGGAGAGAGAGCAATAGAGAGGGGGAGAGAGAGAGCAATAGAGGGATGGAGAGAGAGAGCAAAAGAGAGGGGGAGAGAGAGAAAAAGAGAGGGGGAGAGAGAGCAATAGAGAGGGGGGAGAGAGAGCAATAGAGAGGGGGGAGAGAGAGCAATAGAGAGGGGGAGAAAGAGAAAAAGAGAGGGGGAGAGAGAGCAAAAGAGAGGGGGAGAGAGCGCAAAAGAGAGGGGGAGAGAGAGCAAAAGAGATGGGGGGGAGAGAGCAAAATAGAGGGGGGGGAGAGAGAGCAAGGGGTGGGATCGCTGTACTGCAAAAAAATGGCCCATGTGAACGGGCTTTAGGACTAGTATATATATATATATATATATATATATATATACACACATATGATCTGACATGACTAGACATTGCTACCTACTTTACATGACTGTAACTAGGTAAATCAGTAACATTAATGCTCAACATAGCTGAAAATTAAAATAAGGCTATATATTGCGTAACTAAATATTGCGTAACTCTGCTAAATATTATGTATTCTTACACGGGAAGCATTGGCGAACAGTGTATACGTAAACTTTAGATAATCTCAGGTGCAATATTAAAACAGTCTATTCACAAAAAGCAATGTCATATTTTAGTATTTAGTACTTTTAGACTTAATGTTTCTAACTCATATGTCCATCTTGCTTCTCTTTGCATCAAAATCTTGTTGCAATCTCCTCCTCTCTTTAATGGGGGAACGTGATCTATTATAGATCTGTCACGGTATGTCCACCTTGCAAAAAATTACGGGCTATGGATTGGTCTGCTTCTCTTTTATTCAATGCTGTAAATATCGAGCTCCGATGATTGGCCATTCTAGTTCTTGTAACGCTCGTGGGATACTCCTCTATCAGACCAAACTCATCCAGTAGTCTTGTTATTCCGGCATCGAGCCAGAATGATAGGGAATATCGCAGAGCAGAGGAAGTAGTAAGATGAGGAAGGTGGCACTTACCACAGGCAGGACAGTCCCCAGCAGCAATGGCAGAGCAGTCCAAGGATAAACCACTAGAATGGTCAGGCAGGCAGGGGTTTGGCAACAACAGATCAACCCAGCAGACAAGGGGTAAAGCAGGTAGAGTAGTCAGACAGGAAGGCTCAGCAACAATAGTTCAATCCAGCAGTTAAGGGTTAAAGCAGGTAGAGTAGTCAAACAGGCAGGCTCAGCAACAATAGTAGGCAAAAGTACAACGATCCGTCACACCCAGGAGCACACAAAGTAAATAACTATACTTGGGTAGTGACAGATATTTGCAAAACGGTTTAAATAGGTGCAGAATTCGCGCCACAGAGGTCCGACCGGCATCAGGAGCATGCAGCGATGACATCAGCGCCGCACGCATCCAGATCAGACACTAACCCTGGCAACAAGCAGGGAAGGAGACGCTGTGCCCCTAGCCACGACTAGAGCGGCACGGAGTGACAGTTCTTATGTCATCCCCACATAGAATAAACTACATGGACAGTGTATCAGGTAGACCACAAAGTTAGTGGTACATGTAACTCTGTATTTTAAGTAGTATTTCTTTTTGTGGTGGGGGGTTAAAGAATTTGCATGCTATCATGCCATTATGCGTCATGCATCTGCTGCATTTGTAGCATCCTGGTTTGGCATCTCCCAGCCAAGTTTTGCTTTCATAGCACTGTACTGGATCAGTTATTTGTAAGATGTCTTTTAGTGATCAACCTCTCCTGTACCCTATTCTCTGGTTACCCATCGTCTTAAAGGGTAGAGTATCATCTTAGTTAAGTATCTCCGAATCCTTTTTTAGAATAGAGTTAAATTCACTCTTATCTGCTGCATATGTCATTGACAGGGTTTTAGTTCTGGTGGTCTCATCTTCAATAGACATCTGATGCTGTTTGAGTAATTTCTCCGTATATACTCTCTGGATGAATCGATCTTCCATTTCTTTCATCTGAATAGCTGACTTTTCTTCATCTGTATTGTTTCTTTTTACTCTTAAGAATTGCGATTTTGGAAGCACTGTCTTAAGAGCCGGAGGATGACAGCTGGAGGCATGCAGCAGGGAATTCCTGTCCGTACTTTTTCTAAACAGTGTTGTACTAAGTTTGTTTCCGTTTTTTCCAATTCTTAAGTCTAGGAAATCTATTTCTTGTAGGCTGTTATTCATTTTGAATTTCAGTGTTGTATGTTCAGTGTTCAATTCATTGAACCAGTGCATTAGGCTTTCTTCTGTGCCAGCCCAGATTATTAGCAGATGATCTATATATCTTTTGTAGTATATCATCTCCGATCTTTTGAAGCATGCGGTCCCTGTGTTCTCAAATTCTGCCATTAACAGATTTGCTTAAGATGGGGCCACACTGGATCCCATCGCTGTGCCCACTAGTTGCAGGTAAAACTGCTTTTTAAATCTGAAGTAAATCCTGCTTAGGCACATCTCAAGTACGTCTAGGATAAATTCACATAGGGGTATTTCAGTAGTTGGCGCCTTACTGCTGCCAATCCTTCCGAATGGGGAATCACAGTTTAAAGGCTAGTGGCATCTAATGTCATTAGCCAGACGCCATTGCCTCATATATCTAATTCTTTAAGTGAATTAATCACTTTGTTTGAGTCTTTAACATAAGAGTCCATATGCTGTATGGACTCTAAAAAACTGAGTGTTTGTTGGTCTATCCAGTTGTCTGCCAATGCTTCCTCTAGGTAAGTATCAATAGACTTTTTTAAATAGTGCAGTAGGATCCCTTGGGAGTTTTGAATAGACTTTGGTATCATCGAGCTGTGACAGGACTTCCTCTCTGTAGAATACGTAGTCCAAAATTACTAATGCACCATACTTATCGGCTCTCCTCAGGACTATT
This sequence comes from Bombina bombina, assembly GCF_027579735.1. Classification (NCBI taxonomy): domain Eukaryota; kingdom Metazoa; phylum Chordata; class Amphibia; order Anura; family Bombinatoridae; genus Bombina; species Bombina bombina. Next base: position 66,061,289 of record NC_069505.1, read on the forward strand.
GTGTCTTGTCATCTGACAGACTTTTCATGGCTTCTTTCTCCTTTTTGGTGAGGTTATATCTCACTTTTTGAGTCTTTCTCCATTTTTTTACAAAAAGTTTGTATGGTAGCATTAGAGCTAATAGCCCTACTGTAACGCATATATTGTCTCACCTGCTTAAATTGAGAGAAAGAGACTTACAACTACACAGAAAATACTTATCAGAGTATCATCGAAAAAGATATATACCCAGGGGCTTTAGGGTAAAAAACGTCCCCACCTTGCTAGGAATAACCCTGCATTTTGTGATAGATGGTGCAATATTCTGAATAAATGCGCTCTAGACCTGATGTTATGCTAGCAAATATAGGAGAAGAAAACTGGGAAAATAAACTTCAGGCACAAATAAAGCAATACCAAAGAGAACTAACATCATTTAAAAACAGAAAATTTGAGACCATGCTGGAAGATTACCGAGGAAACAGGGTGTAAAAATGGCTGCTAAAACCAGAAGAAAGACAAAGACTAAGGGCCCCATCTGATATGCAGCGTCGCCCGCAAAAGCGCTGGTGTTTGCGCGGCTTTGGTATCACATATACGGCGTAGCATGCAACTTACGCCCGCATATTTCACCCGTCGCCCGCAATTATTACTCCCATAGGCTAACATGAGACCGCGTTATAAATCGGTATCCAATATCCAGCGCAAGGCCTTCCGTGGCGAAAATGGAGAAATCTTACTCCATTTTCACCTCGCCATAAAATGCAGCCGTAGCAGGCCTTGCGCCGAGTATGGGAGCACTGTAAATCCCTAAAATGCCTGCAAAAAAAAACACCTAACGCATGCGCAATGTCTATCTACCTGTCAACCGCAATCCCCCACCGCAACACCTAATAAAGTGTTTACCGCCGCTACCGGAGCCCACTGCCACCTACATTATATTTATTAACCCCTAAACCGCCGCTCCCGGAGCCCACCGCCACCTACATTATATATATTAACCCCTAAACCGCTGCACCCGGACCCCGCTGCCACCTACATTAAATATATTAACCTCTAATCTGACCCCCCTACACCGCTGCCACCTACATTAAATATATTAACCTCTAATCCGACCCCCCTACACCGCCGCCACCTACATTAAATGTATTAACCTCTAATCTGACCCCCCTACAACGCCGCCACCTACATTAAATATATTAACCTCTAATCTGACCCCCTACAATGCTGCCACCTACATTAAATGTATTACCCCCTAAACCTATGTCTAACCCTAACACCCCCCAACTTAATTATTATTTAAATAAATATAAATAATATTAATATTATTATACTAAATTATTCCTATTTAAAACTAAATACTTACCTATAAAATAAACCCTAAGATAGCTACAATATAATTAATAATTACATTGTAGCTATTTTAGGGTTTATATTTTACAGTCAACTTTGTATTTATTTTAACTAGGTACAATAGCTATTAAATATTTAATAACTATTTAATAGCTACCTAGTTAAAATAATTACAAAATTACCTGTAAAATAAATCCTAACCTAAGTTACAAATACACCTAACACTAAACTATCAATAAATTAATTAATTAAATAAATTAACTACAATTATCTAAAATAAAATACAATTAAATAAACTAAACTATAGTACAAAAAAAACAAACACTAAATTACAAAAAATAAAAAATATTACAAGAATTTTAAACTAATAACACCTAATCTAAGCCCCCTAATAAAATAAATAAGCCCCCCAAAATAATTAAATTCCCTATCCAATCAGCCAATCGGATTGAACTTCAAACCGATTGGCTGATTAAATCAATCAATCAGATTTTTCCTACCTTAATTCCGATTGGCTGATAGATTCGAGGGACGCCATCTTGGATGACGTCATTTAAAGGAATATTCATTCGTCGTTAGTCATTGGCCTAGAAGGATGTTCTGCGCCAGAGGTCTTCAAGATGGAGCCGTTCCTCGTCGGATGGATGAAGATAGAAGATGCCGCTTGGATAAAGACGTCTGCCGGTCCGGATGTCCTCTTCTGCCCGGATAGGCTGAAGACTTCTACCAGTCTGGATGTCCTCTTCTGCCCCAACGGATGAAGACTTCTGCCCGGCTGGGTGAAGATGGCTCAAGGTAGGGTGATCTTCAATGGGGCAGTGTTAGGATTTTTTAAGGGGGGATCAGGTGGGTTTTAGAGTAGGGGTGTGTGGGTGGTGGGTTGTAATGTTGGGGGGGATTGTTCTTTTTTTTTACAGGTAAAAGAGCTGATTACTTTGGGGCAATGCCCCACAAAAGGCCCCTTTAAGGGCTATTTGTAATTTAGTTTAGGATAGGGAATTGTATTATTTTGGTTTTTTTTTATTTTATTAGGGGGCTTAGATTAGGTGTAATTAGTTTAAACTTCTTGTAATATTTTTTTTATTTTTGGTAAGTTAGTGTTTGTTTTTTTGTACTATAGTTTAGTTTATTTAATTGTATTTTATTTTCTATAATTGTAGTTAATTTATTGAATTAATTTATTGATAGTGTAGTGTTAGGTGTATTTGTAACTTAGGTTAGGATTTATTTTACAGTCAACTTTGTATTTATTTTAACTAGGTACAATAGCTATTAAATATTTAATAACTATTTAATAGCTACCTAGTTAAAATAATTACAAAATTACCTGTAAAATAAATCCTAACCTAAGTTACAAATACACCTAACACTAAACTATCAATAAATTAATTAATTAAATAAATTAACTACAATTATCTAAAATAAAATACAATTAAATAAACTAAACTATAGTACAAAAAAAACAAACACTAAATTACAAAAAATATTACAAGAATTTTAAACTAATAACACCTAATCTAAGCCCCCTAATAAAATAAATAAGCCCCCCAAAATAATTAAATTCCCTATCCAATCAGCCAATCGGATTGAACTTCAAACCGATTGGCTGATTAAATCAATCAATCAGATTTTTCCTACCTTAATTCCGATTGGCTGATAGATTCGAGGGACGCCATCTTGGATGACGTCATTTAAAGGAATATTCATTCGTCGTTAGTCATTGGCCTAGAAGGATGTTCTGCGCCAGAGGTCTTCAAGATGGAGCCGTTCCTCATCGGATGGATGAAGATAGAAGATGCCGCTTGGATAAAGACGTCTGCCGGTCTGGATGTCCTCTTCTGCCCGGATAGGCTGAAGACTTCTACCAGTCTGGATGTCCTCTTCTGCCCCAACGGATGAAGACTTCGGCCCGGCTGGGTGAAGATGGCTCAAGGTAGGGTGATCTTCAATGGGGCAGTGTTAGGATTTTTTAAGGGGGGATCAGGTGGGTTTTAGAGTAGGGGTGTGTGGGTGGTGGGTTGTAATGTTGGGGGGGATTGTTCTTTTTTTTTACAGGTAAAAGAGCTGATTACTTTGGGGCAATGCCCCACAAAAGGCCCCTTTAAGGGCTATTTGTAATTTAGTTTAGGATAGGGAATTGTATTATTTTGGTTTTTTTTTATTTTATTAGGGGGCTTAGATTAGGTGTAATTAGTTTAAACTTCTTGTAATATTTTTTTTATTTTTGGTAAGTTAGTGTTTGTTTTTTTGTACTATAGTTTAGTTTATTTAATTGTATTTTATTTTCTATAATTGTAGTTAATTTATTGAATTAATTTATTGATAGTGTAGTGTTAGGTGTATTTGTAACTTAGGTTAGGATTTATTTTACAGGTAATTTTGTAATTATTTTAACTAGGTAGCTATTAAATAGTTATATATTATATATTGTAGCTATCTTAGGGTTTATTTTAAAGGTAAGTATTTAGTTTAAATAGGAAAAATTTAGTTAATAATATTAATATTATTTAGATTTATTTAATTAATAATTGAGTTAGGGGGGTGTTAGGGTTAGACTTAGGTTTAGGGGGTAATACATTTAATGTAGGTGGTGGCGGTGTAGGGGGGTCAGATTAGAGGTTAATATATTTAATGTAGGTGGCGGCGGTGTAGGGGGGTCAGATTAGAGGTTAATATATTTAATGTAGGTGGCGGCGGTGTAGGGGGGTCAGATTAGAGGTAATATATTTAATGTAGGTGGCGGCGGTGTAGGGGGGTCAGATTAGGGGTTATTATATTTAATGTAGGTGGCGACAGGGTCCAGGAGCAGCGGTTTAGGGGTTAAACACTTTATTTAGGTACGGCAGGGTCCGGGAGCGGCGGTTTAGGGGTTAATACATATAATGTAGGTGGCGGTGGGCTCTGGAAGCAGCGGTTTAGGGGTTAATACTAGGATAGGTTTATTGCGGTATGGGCTATGGCGGTTTAGGGGTTAATAATTAGGCTTATTGCGTTGTGGGGGGTTGTCGGTCTAGGGGTTAATACATTATTAGGCGTGAGAGGGCTGGATTGCGGATATAGGGGTATAGGTGTCGGGCTTATTTTTGGGAGGCAGGTTAGACAGTTACGGAAGATTTAATATTTTAGTTACTTTTTTTAGGCGCAGGCAGTTTCTAAAGTGCAGTAAGTCACTGGCGACTCCAGAAATTTGTAGTTACACTCATTTCTGGACATCGCTAGTTTATCCGACTTACGGCACTTTAGCAACTGCCGGCGGGGTATATGTAATACCCCGATGTGCGAGGTGAAACTACGGGCGGCGCGGGTTCCCTCGCTTGTGCTGAAAACTACGCCATATATCGGATTGCACCCTAAGAGAATACAAACCAAGGAGATACAGAGCAAGAAACCATGAAACCTCACTACTCTGGACAGCTCGGGATCAGGTACCGACTCCAACACAGCACAAGAACAGGGTACACAAGAAACAAAATTACAAAAACAGGAGCGCTACAGCTGAAGGTGAGATTAACATTAAAATTGAATAAGCAAATTAGCTGCAAAAAATGGAGGTTAAATGAAATATCCCTTAAAATAAAATGTGTCTCTAACACTATAGCTGAAAGTAAAACACAATTTTATAAATGTGATAATAAGAACAAGGAATTATAAAGATAACAGGTGTGTCCCTTTAATTAAAGTGCTAAATAGCCTAAATCACTGAGTGTAGTATACTGGTATATACTATAATAAATTCTATGATAAATGAAGACCAAACACTAAATAAATATATAAATGTGGCTATGCCAAAATTTAATAAACACAATAAAACACAATACTAAAAATGCCTATTTGTAAAATAATAATAATAAAAAACGGACGTCTCCGTTAAAAATAGAGCTAGGTTGCCATCACATAAAAAACTGTGTAAATATATGATAGAGGCCGTTAATGTAGAACCATTAGAACTTGACCCAGTGCAAGCTTAAAGTTTCAAAGATGTAAGTTCCAAAAGAGAATGCTTAGTATTAGCATGCGAGCAACCGCAAGCTTACCCCCAGGCTATGTGTACTCAGTGGTCTCTGTGAGTAAAGTTACCGCCGTAGCGGGATGAAGTCACTTTTATGGGCGATGTCCTGGATCAGCCACCTGATTGGTCCTTTAGCGGAGCGGCTTCAGATGGTAACTTTGAATTCCAACAACAAAGTATCTGCTCTTAATTGCCTGCCAGCACGCAAGATACCTTGTAAAGAGTGGTGTGTGGAAGATAACGTGTAGGTATCTTGCGTGCTGGCAGGCACTTAAGAGCAGATACTTTGTTGTTGGAATTCAAAGTTACCATCTGAAGCCGCTCCGCTAAAGGACCAATCAGGTGGCTGATCCAGGACAGCGCCCATAAAAGTGACGTCATCCCGCTACGGGGGTAACTTTACCACAGAGACCACTGAGTACACACAGCCTGGGGGTAAGCCTGCGGTTGCTCACATTCTAATACTAAGCATTCTCTTTTGGAACTTTCATCTCTGAAACTTTAAGCTTGGACTGAGTCAAGTTCTAATGGTTCTACATTAACGGCCTCTATCATATATTTACACAGTGTTTTATGTTGTGGTAACCTAGCTCTATTTTTAACGGAGACGTCCGTTTTTTATTATTATTATTTTACAAATAGGCATTTTTAGTATTGTGTTTTATTGTGTTTATTAAATTTTGGCATAGCCACATCTATATATTTATTTAGTGTTTGATCTTCATTTATCATAGTATTTATTATAGTATATACCAGTATACTACACTCAGTGATTTAGGCTATTTAGCACTTTAATTAAAGGGACACACCTGTTATCTTTATAATTCCTTGTTCTTATTATCACATTTATAAAATTGTGTTTTAATTTCAGCTATAGTGTTAGAGACACATTTTATTTTAAGGGATATTTCATTTAACCTCCATTTTTTGCAGCTAATTTGCTTATTCAATTTTAAGGGGCAACATTCGAACCCATGGCGGTTCCCTTTATTTGGCAATAAGAGGAGTGGATCCTGGTGACAGCAGATGTTAATAGCCTCTATACGGTTATACCCCAACAAGAAGGCATCAAAATGGTAGCAAAAGCTCTGAGCAGATATCCGTATGTGGGACCACCAGCACATTTCCTATTACAGATTCTTGAGCTAAGCCTGAGGCTTAATTATTTTAAATTTGAAAATTCGTATTATTGCCAAATAAAGGGAACCGCCATGGGTTCGAATGTTGCCCCTTCATTTGCTAATCTTTATATGGAAAACTATGAGGAAGAGATCATGAAGGTGTTCCAGAAAAAAGAAGTCATCGTGTACCAGCGTTATATAGATGACCTGTTCATTGTTTGGGGGGGGACCAAGGAATCCCTACAAGAATGGTTCAACCATTTAAACGGGTTGAACCATCCCATCCAGTTCAAGATGAGCTGCAGTGAAGAGAAGGTGGAGTTCCTGGATCTATGTATCTTTCGAGATGGCATGTCTGTAGGAATGACATTATACCAGAAGCCTACAGATAGGAATTCAGTACTACATGCACATAGCTGCCATCCTACATCACTACTAAGGGCTATACCACGGGGCCAGATGACAAGAGTAAACAGAAATAATAGTAACTCTGAGGTCATGAAAATACAGCTACAAGAAATGGCAAAGAGATTTTTTGCTAGGGGCTACAAATGGGACTATCTTCTGGAATGCATGAAGGAACAGGAAGATCCCAAGGAGGGACACACAAGGGATGATTCTCAAAGGATGACATTTGTAACCAGATACTGCCCAGATATAAAGAACATAGGGCAGTGTCTAAGGACCCACTGGCATATCATCAAGGATGACACAGTTCTTCCATTTGGCGAATGGGGAAGTCCAAGAGTGGGGTTCAAGAGAAACCGCAATCTGAGGGACCAACTGGTGATAACAGATCCCAAACACTGTTATGATAAAAAAACCTGGCTATCCTCGAATAAGAAGGGATGCTATCGTTGCAGTGGTTGCACTACCTGTCATGCGATGATTCCGGGGGCTAATTTTCATCATCCTTACACGAATGTAACCTTTAAGATACAACATTATTTGACCTGTACCACGACATATGTGGTTTACTTAATCAACTGCCCATGCGGTTTATTCTATGTAGGGAAAACAGTTGACGACATCCGCACCCGCATGGCAAACCATCGGTCGGCCATCAGAACAGCCATCAAAAACCACGGGAGCGAACAACCGGTGGCACACCATTTTGCAACTAGTGGACACAATGTACAGGATCTAAGATTTAAGCTCATAGACCATGTCCCCATTCCCTCCAGGGGTGGGGACCGGGACAATAAATTACTGCAAGTAGAATCCAAGTGGATCTTCCGCCTTAATACCATACGCCCAATGGGACTGAATGTGAACTTAGATTGGCATTGTTTTCTATGAATAATTGGAGAACCATATGGAATTCAAGTGGATGCTTATGAATAAGACAGATTAGAAGACAGATTGTATGACTTTATTTTTTGAGTTCCACCTATGAGAGTTGACGATCCATTCATCCCTACATTTAACCTCTCTATTTTGCCACTTTGTCTTTTTGTCTTGTTGTTTCACCTTGGGGTTTGCTTTTGTTCTCTTGCATATTCTTTTTTCTTTTTCTTTTTTCTTTTTTCTTTTTTCTTTGCTTATTTTTTCTGATTTTTTCCGGATTTTTTCTCTGGCTTCTTTTCTTCTTTGGCTTTTTCTTCTTTTTTATCACATGGGGGTGGTTTTGGCTCTCTTTGTTCTTCTTTGTCTGTGATCTCTTACTCTTTTCTATCCCCTTTGGCTCTACTCTCATCCTAACATTTATCTGTAGTTTGCATTTTCAGTTTATTGTTTAATTTGTGGTATGATATTTTATCGTAGTTTAGTTTATGTTTTATATTTATTTTTATTTTTTATTCTTATTTTATTTTATTTTGATTTTCATTATTATCATTATTTTTATATTTATATTTATTTTTATTTTTATTTTATTTTATTATATTTTATTTTATTTTATTTTCATTTTTATTCATCTTTATTTCTATCATTTCCACTGTTATATTTTGTGTATTTATATTTTTTTCTAGTTATATCTTTTTCATCTTGGTCTATGTGATATGTAGATATGTAGTGTTGAGGCTTTTTCAGCACTATGTTGGCGTTTAACTTAGAGGTTATTAAGATTATATGGTGTCTTCAGTGAGGGACTCACCCATGCAGTATGCATACAACTGCATTTACAATATAGATTGCCTGGAGTTATTCTGACTTAGCATTTAATTCACACGGCTATTGGGTAAATCTGGGCTGTGCTCCCAGTATACATTGTCAGTAAGGGCATTCTCCCTGCCGGATCCAGTCTAGCAGTGTGTAACGTCACCATGACTACCGGGTACTTAGTACAGCGTGGAGTCACATGACGTCATCACACTGAGCCGGCTGTTTGCATCTCAGATGCACATCGTGCGGCCACGCTGTTATCCCAGGCGTGCTTTGTTTGTGCTACGATTTTACATGAAAGTGGCTCATCAGGTGGGTTTTTTACAAGTTAATAGGGATGCGATATAATGTACTTACATATATTGGTTTGATATATGAGCCTGAGGCTGTAATCATAGTCACATTGTCTTATCCTGTCTGTGCCATACAAGGAAATATGAATACTCTAGTTACAATCTATAGTACATTTATGAATAATAACTAGTTAAGGTCTTGTACCTCTGCCCATGGTATCTATTACAGTATCTATTACATTATCTTCTAGTATTATCTGATAGAGACACTGTAGATTAGATTGTTTAACCAGTTGTTATATTCAGACTTTCCAGGGGGCTGACATTGTGCACTTTTTACATACACTTGATACAGTTACCATCACACCTGTTTAGGGATACAATATATGTGTTAGGGGACACACAGATATTTATTTATTTCACTTATTTTGAGAGTATGAGAATATATATGCTATTCTCCTTATATTTGTAAACCCATCAATATGATATGTTTTCACTATACCTGTTTGTTCACTATATATGGTAACTTGTATAGACTGCTCTATAATATAAGCTTGTACACATGTGCTTTGATGTAATGCTTAGTATGATTTTTAAGATGATATTTATTATGTTTGAGTGTGGATATTGTATAGTTTGTTTAATAGCATTAATGAGTAACACTCATCACATGACTAGAATGTTGTTGAGGATCACTATGGTAACTGTTTTGGCGCAATTTTCACTGGGAGGGGTTTGTTTGGCTTTATATGTCCAGTCACTTGCAGTTTGTTCTTTGTCTGAGGAAGGGGAGTGTGTCCCCGAAACGTCACGCTTATTAAAGTTTTTTTGAGGAAAAGACCAGTGAGTGCCTTCCTTTACCGTGTATATTTATCTGCTGGCACCCTGGCATTAAGATTCGAAAGTGAGAGTGCTCTCTATCTACTCATATATATATATATATATATATATATATATATATATATATATATATATATATATATATATATATATATAAATATGTGAAATAAATAAGTGTTTTATTCCATATAACCCAGTGACGTTTCAGGGTGTTCTGATGAAGGGTTGAACCTACGTCACTGGTTTATATGGAATAAAACACTTTTTTATTTCACCTGTATCAAATCCAGTGAGTGCTTGGATATTTAAACTTTCTATAGCACCCTGGCAGAATTGAAATTTACTGTTCGTGCGAGTGCACTGCTATCACTGCGCTACTAACCCTGTTTGCTGCCCTTAGGTTCTGATGCCATCTCTGATGGTATCAGAATGAGGATCTCATCAGAGCCTATGGAAGCGTGCTCTCTTGAGCGACATTTGTGCTCCACTGTGTAATTCCAGTGCACATTAATGTGCGCTTGTATTACACAGTGTAGCACAAATATCACTTTCATGAAAGCGATATTTAGAGCTCCACTTGTAATATGGCCCATAGTTATTTACAAATATTATAAGAATTGTTTTGATCCCCAGTTCAAATGTGCAATAGTCTATGGGGACATTACTGACTACTCATTACACTGGGATTTTGGATTCTGCAGTGCTGACAAGGAGGGCCATATCTACATTGGGATCTTCAGCTGTAGGTAATATTAATAGTTGTAGCTGAACACTGCACTTCCAAACAGAATACACATACTGTATGTTCACCCATGTTAGTTTTAAAAGGAATTTCCAAAGGCATATACTATACATATGATCCTGATCTTTCAGTGTTGCAGAATCCAAGCCTGTCAATAATTCAGCTCTCTTGAACTAAGCCAAAAAAAATCTCTGAGCAACCGAATTCACAGAGTTCATATATATAAGTATTTCTATTCAAAGCAAATGTATATATATATATATATATATATATATATATATACACACACATATACAGTATATATATATATATATATATATATATATATATATATATATATATATATATATATATATATATATATATATATATATATATATATGTTTTATTTGTGTATATGTATATATATGACCAACAGAAGAGGGAAGGGCGCACAAACACAAGGATCCTGGTGCAGTATGTTATGTTTCCACAGGATTAAAACATGATCATAAGCCAAATGAGTACTCACTTGTACAAACCTCAGCACATGAGATATGATGACAGCAAGGGGGGCTTTTCACAGCCTGTGTGATCCCCCTGGTTGTGCTGCTGCAGCTGGCTGGTCCACTTGTTAGAGTCCTTAATATAGGAGTGGTAAAAAGCAGCAGTGTGCACTAAGAGGTTAAAACCCTGTACCACTTGCTGTATGTAAAATGAATAAACTTTATTCCAGGGTAATAGGGGATACAAATATATGGATAAAATGGAAGTAAAAACTGCATGCAGGCAGCTGCCAATTGGCCCCCCGACTCGTATTCAGTGTATTTTACTGTTTTACATTGCTATAACACGGAGCACACACGATACAAGGCATGCAAGTGTAAAAGCACAGGTTTTAACATTACTGTATTTTATATTACCAATTGGCAGCTGCCTGCATGCAGTTTTTACTTCCATTCTATCCATATATTTGTATCCCCTATTACCCTGGAATAAAGCTTATTCATTTTACATACAGCAAGTGGTACAGGGTTTTAACCTCTTAGTGCACACTGCTGCTTTTTACCACTCCTATATTAAGGACTCTAACAAGTGGATCAGCCAGCTGCAGCAGCACAACCAGGGGGATCACACAGGCGGTGAAAAGCCCCCCTTGCTGTCATCATACCTCGTGTGCTGAGGTTTGTACAAGTGAGTACTTATTTGGTTTATGATCATGTTTTAATCCTGTGGAAACATAACATACTGCACCCAGGATCCTTGTGTTTGTGCGCCCTTCCCTCTTCTGTTGGTCTTAGATTCTGCTGGGATTTCCCTCGAGAGGGATTCTTTTTGCTTTGGGGATTAGGCTGTAAGATACTCTGGATCTACACCTCCCATACATCAATTAAAGACTGACTGGGTGCCACATAGGAGGACTGTATATCTACAGAAACTGGTGTTTACTCATAATCCCATAGGGATAACTTAGTCACTAGCGTAATACTATCTCTGTGTGTTCAATATATATATATATATATACTGTATATATTTGTGTGTGTGTACATACATATTTACACATCTAAACACATGAATACACATCTGCTTGTGCGATGCAGCCCTTGCTCACGCTAGCACAATAGCACGCGAGTAGGAGCTGTCAATTACCCCAGGCGAACGTTTCCAGAGTGATTTTAATCTGCCAGATAAGAGCTGGCGAAAAGGTTCAGAAGCAACAGTCTTATGACCGCCGTTTCTTAACTTTCCGCTGCATGCTCGCTCATGGAAGCCTGCAGGGAAGGGCCTTCAAAGCTGCATACAAAGCTTGATAAATGGAACCCTTTGTTGAAACAACCTAAGTGACTAATGAAATGGAATTTCCTGAAAAATTGAGATGAATGATTTATCTGAAACAAATTCTTCTTCCATGCACATCTCTAGTTACTGCCCAGCCTGACACGACTAATCTGCAGGTAATTCCACCTCCCCCTATTGCCACTACACCCTCCCACCACTTTATTCCCAGATACCAGCTGGGATATTTTGGGAGGTGCTTGGGCTGTTTTTTCAGTGCATGCCATTTTGTCTCAGCTTAGCATTTGTATAGATCAGTGATACTGCAGTGCAGAAAACTTTGCATGGAAAAATATGAATTTGGCCTAAAAATGATAGTGTAAATCTATTTGGTTGACCATTTATTTTAATATTAAGCTGAAGCCAGAAAAAAACTAAATGTATGTTTACCTGATAAATTTATTTATTTCTTGACACGGTGAGTCCACGGATCATCGTCAATTACTGTTGGGAATATCACTCCTGGCCAGCAGGAGGAGGCAAAGTGCAGCACAGCAAAGCTGTTAAGTATCACTTCCCTACCCACGAACTCCAGTCATTCGACCAAGGCAAAAGAGAGAAAGAAAATAACACAAGGTGCAGAGGTGCCTGAGGTTTATATAACAAAGAAACTGTCTGCAAAAAAAGGGCGGGCCGTGGACTCACTGTGTCAAGAAAGAAAAACAATTATAATCAGGTAAGCATAAATTTTGTTTTCTTTCTAATGACACGGTAAGTCCACTGATCATCTCTAATTACTATTGGGAATCAATACCCAAGCTAGAGGACACAGATAATGGAGGGACAAGACAGGTAACCTTACCTAAACAGAAGGCACCACTGCTTAAAGAACCTTTCTCCCAAAAGCAGCCTCAGCCAAGGCAAACATATTAAATTTATAGAATTTGGAAAAAGTATGCAAAGAGGACCAAGGTGCAGCCTTGCAAATCTGTTCCACAGAAGCTTCATTTTTGAAGTCCCAGGAAGAAGAAACAGCCCTCGTAGAATGAGCTGTGATTCTCTCAGGAAGTTGCTGTCCAGCAGTCTCATAGGCCAAACGAATAACACTCTTTAGCCAAAAAGAAAGAGAAGTAGCCGTAGCTTACTGACCCTTGCGTTTTCCAGAAAAACAAACAAACAAAGGGCAGAAGGCTGACGAAAGTCCTTAGTCCTTGTAGATAGAATTTCAGCAGACGAACAACAACAAAGGTATGCAACAAGCATTCCTTATGAGAAGAAGGGTTAGGACACAAAGAAGGAACAACGATTTCCTGAATAATATTCTTAAACAAAACAACCTTAGGTAGGAAACCAAACTTAGTAGCCAAAACCACCTTATCAGAATGGAAGATAAGATAAGGGGAATCACACTGTAGCGCCGAGAGTTCAGAAACTCTCAGAGCAGAGGAAATAACAATAAGAAACAAAACTTTCCAAGATAACTTAATATTGAAGGAATGCATAGGCTCAAACGAAGCCTGTTGTAAGCTCTTAAGAACAAGATTAAGACTCCAGAGAGGAGTAACAGGAATATACACAGGCGGATTCTGACCAAGGCCTGACAAAACGATTGCACGTCTGGCACATCCGCTAGATGCTTATGCAACAAAATAGACTAAGCCGAAATCTGACCCTTCAGAGTACTGGCTGACAAACCCTTCTCCAGACCATCCTGGAGAAAGAACAAAATCCTAGGAATCTTGACTCTACTCCAAGAGTATCCTTTGGATTCACACCAATAAAAATATTTATGCCATATCTTATGGTAAATCCTACGAGTCACAGGCTTACGAGCCTGGATCAAGATCTCAATGACCCACTCTGAAAACCCACACTTAGATAAAATTAAGCGTTCAATCTTCAAGCAGTCAGCTTCAGAGAAACAAGATTTGAATGAAGGAAGGGACCCAGAAGCAAAAGCTCCTTCCTTAGAGCAAGTCTCCAAGGTGGAAAGGATGACATTTTCACTAGGTCTGCATACCAGATCCTCCTAGACCACACCGGAGCTGTGAGAATTACTGACACCCTCTCCTGCTTGATCCAAACAATGACTCTTGGAAGGAGCGAATGGAGGAAACAGGTATGTTAGATTGAAATTCCAAGGCACCCCCAGAGCATCTATCAGGACTGCTTGAGGGTCCCATGACCTCGAGCAGTACCTTGGCATTCTGCCGAGAGGCCATGAGATCCAGTTCCGGCTGTCTCCATTTGAGGGATAAACTGAAAAACACCACCGGATGGAGTTCCCACTCCCTGGGATGAAAAGTCTGTCTGCTTAGAAAAACCCAATTGTCCACTCCTGGAATGTGGATCGCAGAAAGACAGCAGTTGTGGGTTTCTGTCCACTGAATAATTCAGGCCACCTATGTCATGGCCAAGGAACTCCGAGTTCCCCCCTGGTGGATGATGTACACCACCAATGTTATGTTGTCCGACTGGAACCTGATAAACAGGGCTAAAGCTAACTACAGCCAGGCCAGCAGAGCATTGAAGATAGGTCTCAGCTCTAAAATGTTTATGGGAAGATTTGACTCTTTCTGAGTCCATAGACCCTGAGCCTTCAATGAGCCCAAGACTGCTCCCCACCTTAGAAGGCTGGCATCCGTGGTCACAATCACCCAGGAGGGTCTGTGTAAGCAAGTTCCCTGGGAGAGTAGATCCTGAGACAACCACCATGGAAGAGAGTCTTTTGTTCCAGATCTATTCGCGGAAACAGATCCGCATAGTCCCTGTTCCATTGTCTGAGCATGCATGACTGCAGAGGACTGAAATTGAACCGAGTGAACGGAATGATGTCCATAGAAGCCACCATCAGACCAAATACCTCCCTACATTGAGCCATTGATGGCCGAGGAGAGGGATGAAGGGCAAGACAAGAATCGAAGACCTTTGTTTTTCTGACCGCCGTCAGAAATATCTTCATTAATAGGGAGTCTATTATGGTCCCCAAGTACACTATCCTTATAGCTGGAACCAGAGATATTTTTCCCTGATTCACTTTCCATCCGTGGGAGCAAAGAAAAGACAACAAGATCTCTGTATGAGATCTTGCTTGTTGAAAAGATGGCACCTAAACCAGATAAGGCACCACTGCAATGCCCCAAGACCGAATCACTGCCAATAGAACCCCCAGAACTCTTGAGAAATTCTGGGAGCCTAGGCAAGGCTGAATGGAAGAGCCACAAACTGAAAATGATTGACCAAAAAAGGCAAATCTCAGGAACTTATGAAGATCCTTGTGAATGGGAACATGAAGTTACGCATCCCTTAGGTCTAAGGTTGTCATGAACTGATACTCTTGAACCAAGGATGGAATGTATATAGTCTCCATCTTGAAGAACAGTACTCAGAGAAACTGTTTAGACAATTCAATTCTAAATTAGGACAAAAAGTTCACTCTGTAAACAAACAGAATGGAAAATAAACAAACCCCTGTTCCAGAACTGGAACTGAAATCACTCCCAGGGAGGAAGATCCTGAACACATTACAAGAACGCGTCCCTTCTTATCTGACTACAGATAATCCCGAGATGAGAAACCTGCTACTTGGTTGAATTCCAAATTGAAACCCTGGGATACTATATCAACAGCCCCTTAGGGATCTAGAACCTTTCGTATACAGGCAAGACAATAACTGAGAAAAATTGCCCCCCTTAGGATCCAATCCTGGCTCGGGGTAAACCCTACATGCTGAATGAAAGTCAGCTGAGGGTTTCATTAATGGAAGACAACCTTAGCGACAGTAAGAAAAAAATTGGCCTTTCTCTGGAATCAGACCAGGCTTTGCACCAAAGGATGACGCACATGTCCATAAAGGCCTCTATTGCTGATAATTAAAGGAGACAGTTTATTAAAGACAGGAGATGGGGAAAAAAGGAATCCTTGACTTCTCCCATACCTGAGAAATTCTCCTACCATAGTCGAGAACAGGAGAATCTAGATTCTTTACCAATAAAACCTAGTGTATATAAAAATTGCTAGATTTTTGAGGAGAGACACCGACCAAAGAGTCGAAGTTTACCAGGAAGCCAACCCCTCCTAAATAATACTAAAGAACGTACAGGCTTGGCTCTAAAGAGAATAACTTCAGCACCAGATGAAGGAATTACACTGTCCAAAACGGGGATTTAACCCTCAGATGCTACCGACTATCCTCCTTATAAGACTATAAAAAAGGCAATATGTATAGTAGTAAGCGGAGCAGAAACCTTACTATCTGATATATTAAATTTCCTCTAACGATTTCCCTTTAATATAGGGGAAAAAAAAGATAATGCCACAGATACCAGAAGACACCTGGGAAGTAATACTGCAACAAATAACTCCTCCAGGAGACTGAGAGGAACTGCAGGGCACTGCATGTGACTCCATAAAAAAGGACTTGGAACGTTTGAGGAGAAGCTGTGGCATTAACCTAAACAGCATCATCCAGGGAGACATAAAGATAAATAATTTTGAAAATAATTATTTTAAATATATATATATATATATATATATATATATATATATATATATATATATATATATATATATATATATATTTATATTTAAAATGACTGTCACTTTAAAATGATATAGACATGCTGGAGAATAAATATAATTAGGAACAAACCTCTGTTCCCTACTGTAGCAAAAGAATTTCAATTGTATTCAGAGCAAGAAAAAGATTTTCCATTTGATTAAATACAATCCTGAATGACAGGAGATAATTAAGGGAGACAGTGTTCCATCACTTTTATTTACACATTTTAAACACAAATATTCAATCAGCAGTGTCATAGCTTACTTAGCTATAAGCAGTTACTCAGCTCTAAAGTTAAAAACTCAATAGCCGTAACTCTATACAAGCTCCGTCTGTATATTTACAGAGGAGTGCCTGATTCTGGAAACTAAGAACGCAAAACTGCTTGACACTGTCTCACAACCTCAGGGCCGATTAGAATACAAATGCCGCACCGCTCTTGGTTGTAGAACTGCAATCACATATGGCGCTTCTCCTATAACGAGACGAAGGAGGCGGGGCCACTACGATGGCATGGAGATGAAGGGCGCAAACATCATGCTTAATCCTGCCGCACAAAAATATGATTACCTTACAGCCTTATTGCAGCCTAAAATTTAATACACTCTAGAATTATTGAATTATAGTATTATCAATATTGTGTATTACAGCCTAGTTTAATACACTCTTGTGCAGGGTACAGATATCAGTAAATGGAATAAACTGCATCACACCGCGTCCTAAAAGAGCGGAATAAGAAACCCAAACTCAGCGACATTGCTTCTCATAAGACAATGTGAGTTCAAAGCTACGCAGTTCCTCAGAAATGGCACCCTATGCGCTCTTTTTAGGCAGGAAACCCTCAGACATTATAAGAGGAAGCTGCCCAAGTACAGATAAAAAATCAAGTTAAATTTAAGCCTCAAGGTGGTTAACCCCTTCCTTACTATAAAGGAGATTAACCCCTAGTCTCCAAATCTCATGTCAATGTGTCTGCATACTGCCCTAAGTATCCCTCAGGATTTGTCCCACTAGCAGCAGAGGGTCCTTAACCCCATAGTGCCAGCCTTCTAGCCCCAGAAGAACAAAGACACTTACCTCCATTCTAGCCGTCCGGCAGTCAGACGACAAAGTTTGAGAGGATGCCACTCCTCACAGAGACCTGTGTAAAGAGAAAGACAGAGTTAACTTACTCAGGCTTTCTATACCAGGGCAGCAACATGTTAGGAAAATGCAGCAAAACCCACTTTACAAGTTCCTAATAGTTTTAAAGTTACCACAGCCCTGCTGAAGCGACTAATGTGGAGTACAGCTATACCCAAATTGTGATGGAAGATCAGAGCAATCCTGCAATGACTTCAAAATAAAAAATCTTGATAGGAGAATCTTAATCAGGACACCTAATTACTTCACCACCTCCTTGCACTAGAGGCAAAGAGAATGACTGGGGGTTGTGGGTAAGGAAGTGATACTTAACAATTTTGCTGTGGTGCTCTTTGCCTCCTCCTGCTGGACAGATGTGATATACCCAACAGTAATTGAAGATGATCCGTGGACTCACCGTGTCATTAGAAAGAAACAAAGATACTGTCTACTATGTCTATCTTAACCATTCTATACTGCCCATACAATACCAGCTTCGCACATAACTTCTGTTCACTATCAAAACCATACCCCTCTCAGACACACACCAACATACCTGGATATTTTACTTTCATTGCCATTATTTTAACCCTCATAAACTTCAACGCAATATAACAACCACTTACCAATTTATCACAAACACTAAAATTAATAAGCGCTAACACTGATATCTAATTTATCCAAATGCAAATAAAAGCACCCCAGGAACAAATCCTGGTACACCATAAAATTATTCTTTCAGAGAAATACAAATAAACAAATAATTTGAACAATGCAAAAAATATTTAAAAGATACTTAGTCCATAATACTGGATGAGCATTTAAATGAATCTGGATGCAGCTCCCATAAGTTGGAAAGTAGTAAGCAGAGTCTGGTGAAAAAACAAAAAATCACAGCTCCGATTTAGATAATTTATTAACAATACCATTCACAAAATACATCCTCACTTACACTTAAAATCATAAAGTTGCATTCAAGTACTTCACCAGTTTCCAACAGAATGTGTAGCACCGGATTGTTTTGCGCTTTGGACATATGAACATTGGATCCGGTGCTACACGTTCAGGTGGAAAACGGTGAAGTACTTGAATGCAACTTTATGATTTTAAGTGTGAGCATGTATTTTGTGAATGGTATTGTTGTTAATAAATTATCTGAATCAAAGCTGCGATTACCAATTTATATAGGGTAAAATACTACAATGTTCATAACCAAAGAGAAGCGCTTAATTATGAACTATGGCCCATATTTATCAAGCTCCGTACGGAGCTTGAAGGGCCATGTTTCTGGCGAGTCTTCAGACTTGCCAGAAACACCAGTTATGAAGCAGCGGTCTAAAGACCGCTGCTCCATAACCCTGTCCACCTGCTCTGAGCAGGCGGACAGGAATCGCCAGAAATCAACCCAATCGAGTACGATCGGGTTGATTGACACCTCCCTGCTGGCGCGAGTCAGCAGGGGACGGCGTTGTACTAGCAGCTCTTGTGAGCTGCTGGTGCAATGTTAAATGCGGAGAGCGTATTGCTCTCCGCATTTAGCGAGGTCTTGCAGACCTGATCCGCACTGTCGGATCAGGTCCGCAAGACCTTTGATAAATAGGGGCCAATGTCTGAAAAGCTTGTGGCAAGTCACCACAGAGACAAGCCTCTATAGGCTCAACTGTTCTCTTCACAGAAAGAGAAACGTGGCTACCACAGATGATCATTTCACCTTCATATTAACAATGAAATAGTGCTCAACCAAGACTGAACAAACGCTCATCTTTATTTTGTAGCTGGACTGTGCTATATTATTATTATCATTATTATTATTATTACTAACATAATCATCGTTATTTTTTACATGTGAAGAGACAGGTACTTATAGGAGTATTGTATCATATTATGCAACATACAGATCTTGGTATATTTTTATCAATTAGCTATGGATCTGGCATAGTTTAGTAATAATAATGCAAATTCTAAATTAATATGTTTATGGTAATTTTGAAATTTGCTCATGTGAATGTTTATTTTTGTAAATTAAGTTAAGATTAGACTGTGGACCTGATGATCACAAACTCGCCATAATGGAGAGAAATCATTCAAAGGCTTTGGCATTTCTTTTTGAACATTATATTTTAATGTAGGTGTCACATCTAGAACCCCACGTAGCCAGATATACAGCTCTCAAACTAAAATTTTTAGGAACCTTGCTGTACTGATGAAGCTTCTTATATAATCTGCCAGAGCAGGGAGCGTGAGATCATTGGGCCTGTAAGTGTGTACATTTTCCATAGACCTTACATAATCAGTGTGACACAATATCTTTGTATGGATTGAGCAAAGATTTGTGGTTTTTTGGCTTTGGATATGGCTTTTTCCTGTATTCCTTTGTTGCGCATAACTTGTTGGCACTTTTTGGATGTTGTCACACTACTGGTGAATTCAAAGTAGAGGATTCTATGAGAAGACACAGTGGGCTGGATCACATATGTGACATCACCCGCAAAAGCCAGCGTCAGCTATTTTTAGACGGATGTAGCAATCACATATACAGAGCCGAAAACAAATGTGGCACATATATTTTACCCGTAGCCCGCTGCTTTTACTCCCATAAACTAACATAGAACCGGCATGGCAAGTCGGTATCTCATATTCAGCACAAGGACTTATGCAGTGAAAATGGAGAAATTTTACACCATAATTACCTCGCCACACATAGGCAGGCACAGCAAGCCTTGCGCTGAGTATATGAGGACCATAACTCCCTGGAAGTCTTAACAAACCTAACGCATGCTCAATATGTAACTCAACCGCCATCCCCCCACCACAATAACTAATAAAACTATTAACCCCTAATCCACCACCCACCCAAAACGCAAAGTATCTAATTATACTATTAACCCCTAATCCGCCAACCCCCCACAACACAATCTACCTATTAACCCCTAAACTGCTATCCCCCACAATGCAAAGTATTAATCTACTCACTAAGCCCCCTAACCTAACACCCCCTAAATTATACCCAATTAACTACAATTACATAAAATAAAATAAAGACTACCTTTAAAAAATAATAAAAAATTACCAAAAATAAAAAATCCTATCTTTACATAAAAAACACCTAAGTTTACATAAAAAAAACTAATATGACAAAAAATAAAAAAAATCTAAGATTACAGAAAAAATAAACAAAATTATCCAAAATAAAAAATGTTAACCTAATCTATACCCCTATAAAAACAAAAAAGTCACCCAAAATAAAAAATACTCTAATCTAACACTAAACTACTAATAGCCCTTAAAAGGGCCTTTTGTAGGGCATTGCAAATCAGCTCTTTTCCATAAAAAAATACAAATTAACAGTAAACCCCCCACCCAAAATAAAAAGACCTAACTCTAAAAAAATCTAATCTACTCATTGCCCCTAAAGGGGCATTTGTATGGGCATTGCCCTTAATAGAGCAATCAGCTCTTTTGCTGCCCATTAAAAAATAAAAAAGCACTAATATAAAAAAAACACCACCACAAGAAAAAAACAAAACACTAACCTCAAAAAATATACTCACCGTTCCTGAAGTCCGGACATCCATCTTCTTCCAGGGGGAGAAAGGTCATTATCCAGGTGGATACATCTTCATCCAATGCGGGACCATCTTCTTTCTTCTTGCCAGAAGTGCAGAGCAGTCTTCCGATGCGCTGATCGGGAACGGTGGCACTCCTCGGGAACGGCAGCCAGCAGCGACGTGGAGGTCCTCTTCATGTGATCATCTGAAGCACACTGAAGATAGAATGCGAGGTACCCCTTTTATATTGGAGTACCTTGCATTCCTATTGGCTGAAAATTTCAAATCAGCCAATAGGATGAGAGATACTTAAATCCTATTGGCTGATTTGAACAGCTATTAGTCTGAGAATAACATGTAGATGTATTTTTTAAAGTTTCATTAGTTGTTTAAAGACTGACAAAATAGGTATAGGGGTAGGTTTAATAAGCAGCGGATACTGCTTTCTACCAGCGAAGTTAAAGGCTTGCCGGAAACTATTTATTATAGACTAATAAATCAAATTCTTTTGGTCTGTCACAATGGACCGACTCTCCCACTCACAAAGATAGTCACTCCCTTGATCTGATTTTCACCTATCGATGCGATAGCGATCTTAAATTTCACAAACTTCTCTTTTCCTCTTTCTGACCATCATCTCCTCACTTGCAACATCACATCCTCCCTACAACTCCCCATCCCCCTACCCCTCACACCAAACTTTACAGAAGCACTAAGTCATTTGATCAGCAACAGCTCGCTAGCTCTCTCGAACCTCTCCTCTCTTCCATCCCCTCCTTTTCCTGCCCTATCTGCCACTTTAACTCCACCCTTACATCGGCCATTTACAATTTGGCCCCACCTACCATAGCTCAGAAAACAAGCTCTCATCCTCAGCCCTGGCATACTCCTCTGACACAGTACCTACACAGATGTTCCCGACCCGTACTGCTGAGCGACACTGGAAAAAATCTTGGAGTTCAGTTGACTTTCTTCACTACAAGTTAATCTTGAACTCCTACTATTCTGCCCTTAATCTTTATAAGCAACAATACTTCTCTACTCGCATCTCTAATCTTTCCTCTAACTCAAAATGTCTGTTTTCCACGTTTAATACTCTTCTCCGCCCAACCCCATCTCCTAATACAACTTCTCTCTCAACTTAAGATTTTGCCAGCCACTTCAATAACTAAATTGACTCCATCAGATATGAAATCAGCTCTCAACATACTACCAATCTCCCATCCCTTTAAAAGCTCACAATCATCCAAAACCCAAATTGCCATAAATGTAGCTCTTTTTTAACCTGTTACAGAGGAAGAAGTTTCTGCCCTTATTCTGTCCTCCCACCTGTCCCCTCAACCCAATCCCCTCCAAGCTACCCCCTCCCTATCTTCTCCCCTTACACCTATACTCACACAGATCTTCAACCTCTCCTTCAGGACTGGTATATTTCCCTCATCTCTAAAACATGCACTGGTCACACCTATCCTCATAAAACCTTCTCTCGATCCAACTTCCCCATCCAACTACCGTCTTATTTCCCTACTCCCTCTTGCCTCAAAGCTCCATGAAAGTTAGTATATGCACTTCTATCCCATTTCCTTACACTAAACTCTCTTCTTGACCCACTGCAATCTGGATTTCGTCCCCATCACTCCACAGAGACAGCAATTGTCAAGGTTACCAATGACCTAATTACAGCTAAATCCAAAGGTGACTTCTCTCTGCTTATCCTCCTTGATCTGTCTGCAGCCTTTGATACTGTTGACCACCCTCTTTTGCTCCAAACCCTCCTTTCCTTCGGCATCTGCAACACAGCTCTCTCGTGGTTCTCTTCCTATCTATCTAACCTTACCTTTAGTGTAGCCTTCTCTGGAGCATCCTTTCACCCGTTACCACTTTCTGTTGGGGTACCTCAAGGCTCTGTCCTCAGCCCCCTTCTCTTTTCAATCTACACGTCATCATTAGGTTCCTTAATAAAGTCCCACAGGTTTCAATACCATTTGTATGCTGATGACACCCAAATCTATCTCTCTGCACCAGACCTACCTCCTTCCTTACTAACCTGTGTCACTAACTGTCTTTCTCATATCTCATCTTGGATGTCCTCACACTACCTTAAGCTAAATCTCTCCAAAACTGAACTCCTTATTTTTCCCTCTTCCTCCAAAATCTCCACTCCCCAATTTTCTATAACTATTGATAATTCCATCATTACCCCTACCCCGCATGCCCAAGGTCTTGGGGTCACACTTGATTCACAACTTTCTTTCACTCCTCACATTGAGTCCTTCCCTAAAGCCTGCCGCTTCCACCTTAAAAACATCTCTGGAACGCACTTCCTCGAGCTTTCAGAATTTCCCCTAACCTCTTCTCCTTTAAACATTCCCTAAAGACCTTTTTGTTCAGGGAAGCTTATCACCCGACTCATTAACAAACTAACTTCACTTACCCAACAAGTTACCCTCATCTATCTCCTCACTAATATCATTCTTACCTTTGCAGTCCCCATCTCCTGTTTCCCATCCTCCCACCCATCTAGATTGTAATTTCCCATGGGAATAGGGCCCTCAATTCCTCCTGTATTTGTCTGTAAAATATTGGCTCTTATTGTATTGTTTCTCTGTTGTACTTTTATCCTTGTACCCACTCTCTCATCCTTTCCCGCCTCGACTATTGAACTCCATCCTCTCTGGTCTCCCTAGCTGCCACCTAGCTCCTTTACAATCCATAATGAATGTCTCTGCCAGGTTAATCTTCCTTACACATCGCTTTTCATCTGCTGCACCTCTCTGCCAATCCCTTCATTGGCTTCCTCTTGCCTCCAGGATTAAACACAAAATCCTCACTCTGACATACAAAGCCCTCAAGTGCACTGCTCCCCCCTACATTTCAGATACTCTCCCTCCCGTCCCCTTTGCTCTTCTCACAATTTCCTACTCTCCTCCTCTCTTGTTACTTACTCACATTCCCATTTACAGGACTTCTCCAGACTGGCTCCCATCTTGTGGAACTCCCTGCCTCGCTCCACAAGACTCTCCCCTAGTTTGAACAGCTTCAAGCTCTCCCTAAAGACTCTACTATTTAGGGATGCATACAACCTACACAAACCTTTCCTAAAGCCATTGCTTTCCCCTTGAACCCCTTAGAATGTAAGCCTATGAGCCATGCTGTTTGTAGATCACATTCATAAGAGCCGACTACAACAGTGCAACTCTCGGCAGGGCCCTCTACCCATTTGATCCCTGTAAAGTTATCTTGTATACCGCCTACGCTTATAGTGCTGTGGAATCTGTTGGCACTCTACAAATACCTGATAATAATAATAGAATTAACTGAAACAAATCAACCTAAGACAATATCATTATTTAGTAAACACAAAATAGTGAATAAAAATAATAATAGGAACATATCTTAACCTAACACAATCACAAATCACGAAAAATTCCTCAGGATTCTTTAGAGATATGCATGTGAATTCAAGGAGCTATAGAGGCTATGAAAAGCCAAATGAGAAAAGGGATTTTTTTTTCCCAATAGGACAAATAATTCCAACCAAGATCATTCGGCACAACATAGACAGTTTAGCCCTCACAACACATTTTATGACAGAGATGATAGATATGCATCCATGAATCAAAACAGGTATCAAGGACACTATGAAATCAATTCAGAACAGAGCTATTTCAATCCAAGGCAAATTGAAAATAGACACTATTCAAATAGACAAAATTATAACAGACCAAACTTTTAACAGACAGTATAGGAACACAAGCAATTATAGAGACACAGGAGCTAATACTGATAATTGGAGGATTCCTCTAACAGATATGAACCAATATCCCATATTCAAGAATCTAGACATGAAGTAAATTCTCCTTTTTTTTTTTTAAATTAAGGGACTTAAAGAAACTGGGTCAGAAATCAGGACACTATATGGTACCCCAATAGCAAAAAGAGAGAGAGGTAGAAGAGGTAGACAAATTGCAAAATAGAATAAAATAACTATTTCTTCACCAAAAACAAATAAAAATACTACAAAGATTTTTAACATAAGCCAACATGTACTTACGGATGAACAGGAAATGGTTCTCAAAAAAGGTCTCATTTTTGCACCTTTGTGCAGACTTAATAAATTTAAAACACTAATTAACATTAATCAGTTTGTACTTAAGTTAACCCTCAAAAGATATTTTTTAAAAACACCAATCATAAGATGAGAAAACACCCAAAGTATATTTAAACATTCAGACTTAAAAGCCAAATCTGACTTCTATCCAACTCATGAAAAAAGTGAATTCATAAAAAAAAAAATTAAAAAGAAGTGAAGGAAGATTTAGAGACATTAGACGACAAGAAAAAAATGTAATCAAAATTTAAATTATAAAGAAAGACAGGTTTTAAAAAAACTACAGGAACTTAAAGACCGGGCTATAAAACCAGCTGACAAAGGTGGGGGAATTGTTGTAATGGACACAAGTGACTATCTGGAAGAATCAAATAGATTATTAAACAACGTCTGCTTACACCACACTTAAAAATAATCCCATTCAAAGTCAAAAGAAAGAACTCAATGAGACCCTCCAGAAGGCCAAGACGCTGGGTATACTAACAGAGTCTGAATTTAATTTTCTGACAATAGAACACCCTAGGGTTTCCACTTTTTATTTTTTGTCTAAGGTGCATAAAGATCTTCTTCACCCCCCTGGACGACCAATAATTTCGGGCATTGAATCACTGTCCTCTAACTTGTCCCAATATGTTGACCACTTTCTTCAGTATTATGTAATAACCCTTCCGGCATACTTAAAGGGACACTGAACCCAAATTTTTTATTTCGTGATTCAGGTAGAGCATGCAATTTTAAGCAACTTTCTAATGTACTCATACTATCACTTTCACTTTGTTCTCTTGCTATATTTATTTGAAAAAGAATGAATCTAAGCTTTTTTTGGTTTAGTACTCTGGACAGCACTTTTTTATTGGTGGATGAATTTATCCACCAATCAGCAAGAACAACCTAGGTTGTTCACCAAAAATGGGCCGCCATCTAAACTTACATTCTTGCATTTCAAATAAAGATGCCAAGAGAATGAAGAAAATTTGATAATGGGAGTAAATTAGGAAGTTGCTTAAACTGTCATGCTCTATCTGAATCACGAAAGAAAATTTTGGGTTCAGTGTCCCTTTAAAAGACTCTACACATTTTATGAATTGTATTAATGAAACCCAATGGCAGGATAATTACATCATGGTCACTTGTGATGTTAACTCTTTGTACACTAACATTTGTCACAAGTTATGCATACAAGCTATTACACATTTTTAAATACAGATACTACCTTGTTAAAAGAACAAAAACTATTTCTACTACAAAGTATTGAATTTATTTTAACAAATAACATTTTTTTATTTAATACATTTTTTTGCAAGTCAAAGGTACAGCAATGGGCACAAGGTTCACCCCAAGTTATGCCAGTCTCTTCATGGGCTTTTTTGAAGAAATTTTCTTTAACAATGGACAAGGCGGGACAAACCTTGTGCTCTACAAACGCTACATCGACGATATGTTTTTAATATGGAAAGGCGACTTTGAATTATTACTCCTATATTTAAACAAACAACTGTAACAATCTAGGCTTGACATTTACATATAAACATAGCAAAAAGCATATTCATTTTTTTAGACATAGAAATAGAGATTATTAATAAAGAGATTAAAATCAAGATTTATTTCAAACCTATTGATCTGAATAATTCCATAAAATTTGACAGCTGTCATCTTGACTTGACATCTTGAAATCCAATATCCCAAAAAGTCAGTTCTTAAGGGTGAGGAAAAACTGTACAGAAATACAACAATATGATACCCAATCTGAAATATTAATCGAGCATTTTACAGATAAGGGTTATGATAAAGATGAAGTTATAAAATCTAGGAATCAAGTGAGAGGCGTAGAAAGAAATTACCTTTTACAAAAAACCTTTAATCAGAAAAGAATGCCCAGTAACGAAACCCTCAAAATAGACGTTCCATTTATTACAGGTAACAGTTCTCAACATAGAGATATAAAGAAAATTATTAACAAGAATTGGCACTTTATCCGTAAAGACCCCATCTTAGGTGTTAGCGTAAAACACCATCCAAATTAAATTTTCAAAAAAGCAAGAAATCTCAAAAATTACTTATCTCCAAGTGAATTTAAAAACAAAATCAAAATATGTTGATAGCAATTTCAAAGGGGAACATAAGTTTTTTTTTCCATGCCTCACATGCAAATCTTGCAAATATAGTAAAAAAACTAAAGAAATTACATTAACCCCTTAAGGACAAGGCCATTTTTCAATTTCTTTCCCTTAAGGACCAGGGCTATTTTTAAATTTTTGCAGTGTTTGTGTTTAGCTGTAATTTTCCTCTTACTCATTTACTGTACCCACACATATTAGATACCGTTTTTCTCGCCATTAAATGGACTTTCTAAAGATACCATTATTTTCATCATATCTTATAATTTACTATAAAAAAATAGAAAATATGAGAAAAAAAATAGAAAAAAACACACTTTTTCTAACTTTGACCCCCCAAAATCTGTTACATATCTACAACCACCAAAAAACACCCATGCTAAATAGTTTCAAAATTTTGTCCTGAGTTTAGAAATACCCAATGTTTACATGTTATTTGCTTTTTTTTGCAAGTTATAGGGCAATAAATACAAGTAGCACTTTGCTCTTTCCAAACCACTTTTTTTCAAAATTAGCGCTAGTTACATTGTGACACTGATTTCTTTCAGGAATCCCTGAATATCCCTTGACATGTATATATTTTTTTTTAGAAGACATTCCAAAGTATTGATCTAGGCCCATTTTGGTATATTTCATGCCACCATTTCACGGCCAAATGCGATCAAATAAAAAGAAATTGTTCACTTTTTCACAAACTTTAGGTTTCTCACTAAAATTATTTACAAACAGTTTGTGCAATTATGGCATAAATGGTTGTATATGCTTTTCTGGGATCCCCTTTGTTCAGAAATAGCAGACATATATGGCTTTGGCATTACTTTTTGGTAATTAGAAGGCCGCTAAATGCCACTGCGCACCACACGTGTATTATGCCCAGCAGTAAAGGGGTTAATTAGGTAGCTTGTAGGGAGCTTGCAGGGTTAATTTTAGCTTTAGTGTAGTGTAGTAGACAACCCAAAGTATTGATCTAGGTCCATTTTGGTATATTTCATGCCACCATTTTACCGCCAAATGCGATCAAATTAAAAAAAAGTTAAC
Source organism: Bombina bombina (assembly GCF_027579735.1). Lineage (NCBI taxonomy): Eukaryota > Metazoa > Chordata > Amphibia > Anura > Bombinatoridae > Bombina > Bombina bombina. Next base: position 66,089,981 of record NC_069505.1, read on the forward strand.
TTTTTCACAAACTTTAGGTTTCTCACTAAAATTATTTACAAACAGTTTGTGCAATTATGGCACAAATGGTTGTAAATGCTTCTCTGGAATCCCCTTTGTTCAGAAATAGCAGACATATATGGCTTTAGCGTTTCTTTTTGGTAATTAGAAGGCCGCTAAATGCTGCTGCGCACCACACTTGTATTATGCCCAGCAATGAAGGGGTTAATCAGGTAGCTAGTAGGGAGCTTGAAGGGTTAATTTTAGCTTTAGTGTAGAGATCAGCCTCCCACCTGACACATTTCTACCCCCTGATCCCTCCCAAGCAGCTCTCTTCCCTCCACCACTCCACAAATGTCCCTGCCATCTTAAGTACTGGCAGAAAGTCTGCCAGTATAAAAAAAAAAAGTTTGTGTTTGTTTTTTTTTGTTTGCTTTTTACATTTATATATTTTCTGCAGTGTAGGATCCCCCCTTACAACCCAATCCCCCTGATCGCCCCTAAACAGCTCTCTATCCCTACCCCCTCTCACTATTTGGTGCCATTTTGGGTACTGGCAGCTGTCTGCCAGTACCCACTTTTCAAAAATGTCCATTTTTTTTATTATTTTTTTTATTTTTTTGTGTTGTAGATGGCCCCCCACTCCCTCCCCTCCTCCCCCTGATCCCTTTTTCAAACTGTATTTCCCACTCCCACCCCCTGCTCTCCCAAACACCTCCCACTCCCACCAACAGCACAATACAAAAACAGTGCTGATTGTGGGGGCGTGCGCATGCACACATGCGCGCGCACATTCCTCCTAGCCCCCGTGCACGCTCCCACATGCACCGGGGACTAATGCGACCGAAACACACCAGCGATGGGCCGCCCACCCACCTCCCTGCAGCTGCTCCCACCCACCAACGATTGGCACCATCGCTGGCCGATGCAGAGAGTGCCATAGAGTGGCCCTCTCTGCATCGGAGTGCCAGAAAAGGTATTGCAGTGATGCCTCAATATGCAGGCATCACGGCAATACCTTGAAAGCAGCTGGAAGCGATCAGGATCGCTTCCAGCTGCTTTAAACTCCTATGTTGTACAGGTTACTTCTCTGGTCTTTAAAGACCAGATTGTGCAAGACGTACCCTGTACGACATGAGTCGTTAAGGGGTTAAATGGTAATATTAACTTTAAGATAAGGGATATCATAAGATGTACTGACAAAAACATCTGATAAAATGTTTGTGCAATCTTTTTTACGTAGGTCAGACTAGTCACTGCCTACGAGATAGGATAAGAGAGCATATTTGGAATATCGAACAAAATATATCTAGTACTGTATTATACAAACATTTTAATTAGACACATCAAGGCAATCTGAAATGCTTTGAATATTGGGGTATTCTAAAAATTAACATTAACAGAGGGGGAAATATGGAAAACAATTTATTAAGAAAGGAAGCAGAACTCGTTTTCAATTTTAAAACTCTACACCCACAAGGGCTAAATAATGAACTAGACCTTAATTTTCTTTATTAATTTATGATAAAAATGTATTATCTAATTTTTAACCTATACACTCCTTGAAATACACAACTATTTTGTTGTTTTTAAACACTGATCTCATATTTATTTACAGTATATAAAACATATGTTATTCATGTACTACAAAGTCACTATTATATTCTATATTCTTATATCTAAATACGGCTATATCTATCTGTGGATTTACACATCGCCATGTAAAAAAGAAAATACTGATTAAAATATTTTTTTATAATTTTTTAAACCCTTGATGTCTTGTAAGATCATTTTTGGCTGCCTGCTGTGACATCATTGTAACCTGTCAACAAATTGCTTAGCTTTCAACTTAGAATCAAATATCATCACTTCTGAGTTATAGTAAAATCAGTTCAGCTGGATAAATCACAGTAGCCTATATTCCCATATTAATTATGGTGTCAGTTCCCTCCTCTTCATAGATGTATCAACTGAAAAATCTTGAGAGAGAGATTGTGTCATCTCCTATTTTTAAGGGAATGAAGAATGAAGGTTCCTTTAAATGACGTCATCTAAGATGGCGTCCCTTGAATTCCGAGTTAAGCCACACAACAAAAAAACACAAGTCTGCCACCTATTCCACAATAATTGAAAAGAAGGAAGAGGATTGGATAAAAAAATCCATCAATCAAGTGTCATCAACTAAGGAGAAATCTACTCAATTCATTTGACCTTTGGCTTGCTTAAAGGGGTACCAGACCAGAGCAGGAGCGAGCTACACTGAGTTTAACAGCGCGATCGGGCATGCTGTGACTAGACAGAGTGCCACTGTGCTTAGGAGAAGAAAACAGACCCACTCAGTAGAGCCAGGAGCGTTTTTCGTTGTAAAATATCTATCTAACCCTTTGCTTTACCAAGCTGGCGCTAAGCTAATATATAATTCTGCACTATGTGCAGAATTACAGTATATAACATTATTTGCTAGGTTTACTGCCCCTTTAAGCAAACCAAAGTTTTGTATAGCATATCCTCCAAACAGACACACAAATTAACATGTACAGTTGTGGGGCTTACGTGGTTACTTTCCTCTGATATACAGAAAACTTCCTCCTATGTACCTCCAAATCAGCACGGCTTTGACCGCGGCTTGTGCCGCACTTTAGGTCAGTTACCTTCGTAGCAGATGTGTCACGGCTCCTGCCGTTTAACCTGTAATTACGATCCTCTCGTCTGTGATAAGTGCTGTACACTTTTAGCGGCTTGAACTTGGCTATTGCTTGGCGCGTTTCACCCATAATGCCTTTCGTGAGTTTGGGCTTTGTCAGGGCTGTCAGGTGTTAGGCTCCCCCAGACTTTATTGAATATCTTGAGGCTCCTCCCATTTTGTTTCTGCATTTTTTTTTTTACTTTGGATGGAAAAATGAATGCAACATACTTGTATATTTTGTATACTTTTCAAAGATTCATGTATGGGGTTCTTATTGATTCTGAGAACAATGGTGTCATTTTTGCTAAAGATACATTTACAACAAATAGTGCATTTTGACTTACTTTAGGTCAGTTACCTTCGTAGCAGATGTGTCACGGCTCCTGCCGTTTAACCTGTAATTACGATCCTCTCGTCTGTGATAAGTGCTGTACACTTTTAGTGGCTTGAACTTGGCTATTGCTTGAATCCGGGATGACTTTAGCAAACCTCTTGGCCACAGAGTTCTCTGCTCACCCGGTCAGTAGAAAGTTTTCTTTGTAGCGAACCTGCACACTTGGCTACCATATGGGAACTATTGCTGGTTACATTTGCCGATGCGCGTTTCACCCATAATGCCTTTCGTGAGTTTGGGCTTTGTCAGGGCTGTCAGGTGTTAGGCTCCCCCAGACTTTATTGAATATCTTGAGGCTCCTCCCATTTTGTTTCTGCATTTTTTTTTTACTTTGGATGGAAAAATGAATGCAACATACTTGTATATTTTGTATACTTTTCAAAGATTCATGTATGGGGTTCTTATTGATTCTGAGAACAATGGTGTCATTTTTGCTAAAGATACATTTACAACAAATAGTGCATTTTGACTTAAAATACTTTTATATATGCTTCTAAAACTTTTTCACTAGTATAATTTATTGTGTTATATCAACGCCTTATTAGGCTATATTTCTGTTACTATTTCACATCATTACAACAGGGTGCTTTTTCAAAACATTGTGGCAGAAACACTCAAATTTTATCTGCCATATTTCATTTTTACAATGTTTCTTTTTAACTGGAGATTCCAAATATGGCTAAAGTTTTTGTTACATATTCTACATATTTGCAGCAATATATTTTTTTTCAACTTTTTACATTATAACAGCAGAGGTAAAAGAATGACTTCTCATCATAGCTTAAATTCTTCATTCCCCTTTCTAGGTCTACAATGTCTTTTTTAGAGATTGGTCAGCAGAACTGCACTCCAATACTCAAGGTGAGGTCTTACCAGTGATTTATATAGTGACAGAATTACGCTTTCCTCCCTTGCATCAATGCTTCTCTTAATACATGCTAGTATCTTAGTAGCCGCTTAGAAACCACTGCCCTGCATTGTGCGTCCATCTTTAGTTTGTTATCTATAAGTGCTCCCTAATTCTTTTTTCTACTTTTTTGCCAAGTCTAGTCCCATTTAAACAATAGGTTGACAGATTATTTTTGCCTCCAAAATGCAGAACCTTACATTTTCCAGTATTAAAGCTCTATTTCCATTTACCTGTCAGCAATTTTATCCTGCAGTAACCTAATGACCTTACGCAACTTTGTATAATCTGTAAACAGAGATGTTGCTATTTCATCCTTGCTCCAAAGTCATTAATAAATATATTAAAAAGAACAAGGCCCAGTACTGATCCCTCGGGGAGTCCACTGATTGATTGCCTTTGTCCAATCTGAGTTTGAGCTGTTTACAACTACCTGTTGCACTTTGTCTTTTATCCAGTTATTTATCATTGAGATAATATTTACAGCTAGTCCCAGTCCCATGCAAAGTTTAGCAACTTGGAACCACACAAAAATTAAGAAAGGAATGGCAGCTTCCAGAGAGTTTTCTGTTTGGAGTTTGTTTCAAACCAGGAGTTTACAGAGAGAGCATTCATGAAATTGAAATAGGTGTCGTGGTACCAGGGGTACCCTCTTATCTGGGCACCAATGGAGGGCTCGGCAGGTGCAGTCACGGCACCTCCCCCCACGACTGTCATGGCAGTTGCGCGGCTAAGCGCGCTCACAAATTTGCGGGTGCGTGTGTGTGGCTGACATGTACAACACATTCCCTGCTCCTGACAGAAAGAGGGAGTGTTCTGTGGCTACACCCTTGTCTCCTATAGGTGCTCAGGTGACTGCTGCACCTGCATTAACTGAGCAACGTTCCTGGCCCTTGCAGGGTTTCTCACTCATTGCTGAGTTATTCTGCTGGCTGATTCACAGAGATTTATTACTTATCCTGTTTCCTTACCTTGTATTCTGTATTTCCCTGACTTTTGACCTTTAGCTTGTTCTTGATGTTGCTTCTTTGATGTCTGCCCTGACCTTAGATACTCCAACTTCGATCTCTGCTTTAACCTTTGCCTGTTGTGATGCTTGGACTTTATTTATTGTTCTCTGCCACTGGGTTCCATTACTGCTTTGGGAAGTTTATTTTCTTGTTACATAATAACTCAGCCTTACCATGGAACCCGCAAGAAACCTGACCCACTGACTGCGCTTACCCATCAGCTGACCGCTATGACACAAGCCATTCAGGAGTTGTAAGCAAGCCAGGAGAGCCTGTTGAAGAGAAAGAGGGACCGGGAGTAGAATCCGCTGCAGCAGCAGCAACTTTACCCCCTCTCCTCCTCAACAGTCTCCCGTATATATGAGGCCTCTGTACCTGAGCCCGCTGTTGCCCTACCTGAGAAGTTCACAGGCAAGTGCTCTGACTACCGTGCCTTTGTCAACTCTTGTAAGCTACTGTTTTCAATCAAGCCTCGTACCTATGCCATCTCCCTGCTCTCTGTTCATCCACAGACATGGGCTTATCAATTACTGCATACTAGAAGTCCTATCTTGGAGACTTGGTAGTTCTTAATAACAGCAATGAACACCCTCTATGATGATCCATTACGTTCCGCCACAGCACTGAACTCCCTTTGGTCCCTGAGACAGGGAAAAAGGCCAGTAGAGAAATACATAATGGAGTTCCGTGAAGTCACTCCTGATATTGCCCTTAACGACATGGCCATCATAGACCAGTTCCACCTCAGATTGAAAGATCATCTGAAGGATGAGTAAGCTAGCACTGATTGGAGTTCCTGCCACCCTAGAGGGGTTGATCCTGGCTGTCACACAAATGGATCGTCGCTTCCGTGAGAGACTACAAGAAAAACAATGCTGCTTACCACCACTGCCTTGACGTTCTGACTCCTTCCTTCTGCTACCCTTACATCTCCTTCGGTTGGAACTGAAGAGCAAGGTGAACCAATGCAGATCAGCTTGGTCCGTGGGCCACTGACAGCTATGGAGAGGGGCAGAAGACGTACACTCCACCTTTGCCTCTACTGTGCCAAGCCTGGCCATGTTCTGAAAGACTGTCCTGCAATACCTCAAACGGGTATGTCACGATTTCAAGTCATCTGTCTCAACCTTCCTATATATAATACCCCCTCTCACCGTACCATTTCTGTCATCCTACAGCTGGGAGATAAGTCCACCGAGCTGACTACCATTGTGGATTCTAGAGCCAGTAGCTGTTTCCTGGATGCTACCCTTGTCTCCCAGCTTGCTGTACCTACTCAAACCAAAACACACCCTTCTCTGTTTCATATGGTGGATGGTAGCACACGGAATACAGGTCCTGTTATCTTGGAGTCACATCCCTTGTTGCTCTGAATTGGGAAGGAACACCAAGAACACATCATATGGGACATTGTTCATTCTCCTTTGTTCCCGGTTATCTTGGGAATCACCTGACTAAAGAAACATAACTGATCTTTGGACTGGGCAAACGGTAAACTGATCTTTTCCTCACCTTTTTGTGTCACCTCCTGTCTACGTCCTTCCTCTGCAACTCCTGCTCATATCACTACTACCGTAGGATGTACCTTGCCCTCAAAATATAAGGCCTATGCAGACTTTTTGAGAAAAAGTGGGCTGATAAGCTACCGCCTCACAGGCCTTATGACTGTCCAATTGACCTGTTGCCTGGAGCACCCTGCCCTATGGACGTCTCTATTCCATGTCAGAGCCAAAATCCAGGATATTTAAAGAATACGTAGAGGAGAGCCTGGCCAAAGGGTTCATTTGTCCCTCTACATCACCAGTTGCTGCTGGCATATTTTTTGTAGGGAAGAAAGAAGGTGGTCTCAGACCCTGCATGGATTACAGGGCTCTCAGTCCCATAACAGTGAAGACACTATCCATTAGCTCTTATTCCTGAATTGCTCGACAGAATAAAGCATTCAAGACAAGCCGGATGGGTCCTCTTCTTCTCTCACTTTGACCTACAGATAACGTTCCGTCCTGATTCCAAGAACAGGACGGCGGATGCCTTGTCCCGTATGTATGCCATTGAGGAGGCTCCTTCCCCCCACATACAAGAAACCATACTGTCCTCTAGTGATGTCGCAAACCTAAAATTTTCGGTTTCGGGGGACTCGAACTTCCGGTATTGTTCGCGAACCCGCGAACCGCCATTGAATTCAATAGGCAGGCGAACTTTAAAACCTACAAGGACTCTTTCTGGCCACAATAGTGATGGAAAAGTTGTTTCAAGGGTACTAACACCTGGACTGTGGCATGCTGGAGGGGGATCCATGGCAAAACTCCCATGGAAAATTACATAGTTTATGCAGAGTCTGCTTTTAACCCATAATGGGCCTAAATCAACTAACATTCCCAAATTGTTTGCAATAACGTGCTTTAAAACATCAGTTATGATGTCGTATCTATCAGGTAGTGTAAGGATTACGGCCGCATCACAGTGACAGAGCAAACTCCAAGTGTTACGCACCGCAATCAACCGCAAACAGTCCACTTGCACAACCACAAGATAGATAGATAGATAGATAGATAGATAGATAGATAGATAGATAGATAGATACATAGATAACATAGCTCAATTGATGCAATATACATATGATCGATACACTGTACATAGCTCAATAGATGCAATATACATTCGATCGATACAAATTACATCGATCAATAGATGCAATATACATTTGATAGATAAGAATGTTATCGAATCAAAGATGCAATATACATTTTATAGATACGAATGACATCAACCAAAATATGTAATATACATTTTATAGATACGAATTACATCGATCAATAGATGCAATCTACATTTGATCGATACGTTTGATAGTTCGATCGATTTGATATATAAATAAATGGATTTGAAATATATATAATTTCCCTGACAGAGTATAACAATAAGACATGTGGTCTGTGACCCGTGGTGTGTTAAGTAGTAATATTCTTAACATTTTACTACAACCTTTTACTCCCCCTATCAGATGAGGTCTATATGGCCTTCATTTGTGGAACCGGGAGATGGAAGAAGATGATTGTTCTGTCCTCCTACTTCAAATTTGTCAGAAACACAAGTGGCTGTCTCAAAACATCCCGGACAGAAGATAGATTGATAGCTAGGGTAGATAGATATATATACATAGATTGATAGTTAGATAGAATCGATAGAAGAGAAATAGATAGATTTGTTAGATATATAATTACCCTGATAAAGTCTAATAATTAAACATGCATTCTTGGACCCAACTAGGTTGTGTTAAGTAGTACTATTCTTCGCACTTTCAGCCCTGTAACTCCCCCTATTGGTGGAGGTCTATATGGCGGTTATGATTACCCTGACAAAGTATAACAACAAGACACGCGGTCTGGGACCCATGGTAATTTTGTTGTGTTAAGTAAAACTTTTCTTATCACTTGAATCCCTCTTACCCCCCCTTTTGTTGGAGCTCTATATGGCCTGCATGATTAGCCTGACAAAGTATAATAATAAAACATCTGGTCTTGGACCCATGGTAATTAGGTTGTGTTTAAGTAGTACTATTCTTATAACTGTAATCCCTGTTACTCCCCCTATCAAGGGACGTCTATATGGCCTGCATGATTACCCTGACAAAGTATAACATCAAGACACACAGTGTTGGACCCATGATAACTAGCTTGTGTTAATTTGTACTTTTCTTAGCACTTTAATCCCTGTTACCCCCCCCTTTCGGGGGTGGTCTATATGGCCTGCCTGATTACCCTGAAAAAATATAATAATAAGACATGCGGTCTGGTACCCATTTTAACTAGGTTGTGTTTTAAGTACTACCATTCTTAGCACTTTAATCTCTGTAACTCCCCCTATTTGGTGAGGTCTATATGGCCTGGATGATTACCCATACAAAATATAATAATAAGACATCTGCTCTTGGTCTGCGACCCATGGTAACTATGTTGTGTTAATTAGTAATGTCCTTAGCATTTTAATAGCTGTTACTCACACTCACCCTATCGGTGGAGGTCTATATGGCCTGCATGATTACCCTTACAAAATATAATAACCAAACATATGCTCTGGGACCCATGGCAAGTAGGTTGTGTTAAGTAGTACTGTTCTTTGCAGTTTAATACCTGTTACAACACCAAATGGTGGCAGGTCTATCTGGCCTTCATGATTAGCTGCACCCAAACCCCAAAAAAAGCAGAGTGGTCTTAGACTAACACCCATGGCTAACTCGGTTGTTTCAATTAGTACTATTCTTAGCACTTTCATCCCTGTTACGGGTGGTCTACATGGCCATCATGATTAGCCGAACAAAATACTACAATCCAACCTTTGCTCAGTCTTCATAGGCCCTTCATTGGCTGTATTTTGATAGTACAGTTCTTATTATTTTTATAGCTGATACAACACCGAATGGTGGCAGCTCTATATGGCCTGCATGATTAGCCGCACCCAAAACAAAAATAAATCCAAGCGGTCTGGCACACAAGCTTGGAAGGCAGTAGAAAAGTGCAATTCTAGGGCACGAGCAAACTGAGGATTAAGATCAACAATCAAGAATTTTTTAATTTTAATTAGTAACTATAATGTGACAACAATTATGATTGGTGTAAATAGTTGGCAAGACGGCCTGGCACAAAAGGCTGGCAGGCAGGAGGTAAATGCAATTCAAGGACACTAGGAGACTGAATACTGACAGTCAAAACAGTGATGATTGACAATTTTTGCAATACTGTTAAAAGAAATATGATTGCTGGCAATAATTGGCTAGGTGGGCCTGGCACACAGCAGGCTGCAAGGCAGGAGGAAAGTGCAATTCAATGGCACCAGCAAACTGAGGATTCACAACAATTATTACCAAAAATTTTAATTTTTAATTATTAAGAATACTGTGACAACAAATATGATTGGTTTAAATATTTTTCAAGTAGGCCTGGCACACAGGCTTGGAAGGCAGTAGAAAAGTGCAATTCTAGGGCACAAGCAAACTGAGGATTAAGATCAACAATCAAATTTTTTTTAATTTTAATTAGTAACTATACTGTCTGTGACAACAATTATGATTGGTGTAAATAGTTGGCTAGACGGCCTGGCACAAAAGGCTGGCAGGCAGGAGGTAAATGCAATTCAATGGCACTAGGAGACTGAATATTTGCAGTACAAAAAATTATGATTTTTATTTTTTTATATACTGTTACAAGAATTATGATTGGTGCCACTAATTGGCTAGTTGGGCCTGGCACACAGGCTGGCAGATATGAGTCATGGATGGTAGGTAGGGCAGCAATTTAACACAGTATGCTGTGTAAGTGACAAAAACACAGGCCTGATAGAAAATTAAGTTAGATTACACTAGCAAAATATTTTAAAATTTTAGATTTTAATATTAAAATTATGTTAAGAAGTGCAATGCACATATGAGTGGTCGCACTGGCTGGCTGCTATGTAGGGCAGCAATTAACAACAGTATGCTGTGTAAGTCAGATAGACAGTTAGACACAGGCCTGATAGAAAATAAAATTAGATTACACTAGCATAATGATTTAAAGACTTTTTTTGGGAATTTAAAGAAAAAGGTTAAGCACATACATATGAGTCGTGGCTAATAGCCTTGGAAGGGCAGCTATTAAAAACAGTAGGCTCTGTAAGTCAGATACACACACGCCTGATAGAAAATACTATTAGATTACACTAGAAAAATGATTTAAATTATTTTTTGGGGGGGGGGAATTAAAAAAAGGTTAACCACATATGAGTCGTGGCTCATAGACTAGGGAGGGCAGCAAGTAAACACAGTAGGCTCTGTATGTCAGCAAAACACACAGGCCTGATAGAAAATTATATTAGATTACACTATCAAACAAATTTAAACTTTTTTTTTTATATTTAAATTAAGGTGAAGAAGATATGAGTGCTGGGTGGCTGCCTGGCACAGACCAATTAACCAAAAGACTGAAAAAAAATGAGGTATATTAATGCTGAGTGAGCCTGACAGACACAGGCCTGATAGTAAATGTAATTAGATTACACTAGCAAAATATTTTATTTTTTTTAAAATTTAAAATAATGTTATTTATAAACGGATATTAACACTGGTGGTTGGCACAGAGCAATGAACCAGAGTATATGCTGTGTGACACAGGCCTGAAAGAAAATGAAAAAAAATTACACTAGCAAAATAATTACATTTTTTGGTTACTTACATTTAAACTAATGTTGTTAGGGAGATATCAGTGGTGGCAGTAATCACAGCATATGCTGTGAGCCTTAAACACACAGCCTGAAAGCCAGGGAAATGCTAATAAAAAAAAAAAAAAAAAAATGGCACGAAATATAGCCCTAAAAAGGGCTTTTTGGGGTGCTGTGCTTGCAGCAGAGATGAGTGGAGTCCTTCTGGACTGTAGTGGACACTAAATACACTAGCCTAGCTATGTTTTTCCTATTAATGTCAGGAGCAAAAACACAACACGTCCTCTCATTAAGAAAGCAAGGTCGTTATGAGTCTAAAATGGCGGATTCCGAGTAGCTGGGAGGGTCTGTGAGGGAGTGTCTGATGTTGATTGGCTCTAATGTGTCAGACGGCTGTGACATAAAGGGTCAAAGTTTCCTCAGTGATGACACATGGGGCGGATCGAACATCGCCATGTGTTCGCCCACAAACGCGAACAAGCTATATTCGCTGTGAACCGTTCGCGGGCGAACAGTTCGGGACATCACTACTGTCCTCTTCCTTCTTTCTGGCCACACACCAGTCACTGATAGAGGCCATCAAAGTATCCAGTGATACGGTAGCAGCTGAAGCCTCCCATTTTCTGGTTATCAATTACCTGCGTCTCTACCAACAGCATATCTACATACCCATCATCTTGCTTTTATGCAGCATCACCATGATAATCACATGATGGGCCACCGTAGTATCCACAATACTACTGAACTTACACAAAGACACTTCTGGTGGTCTTCCATGACCTTGGACATCCGCTCCTTTGTTTCCTCCTGTTCTGTTTGTGCCTGCAACAAGAAACCAGCCTCCAGACCAGCAAAGCTTTTACAACCAGTACCTGTGTCAACACATCCATGGAGGGACATGTCCATGGATTTTATAGTCGACCTACCCCTATCCCAATGACACAACACCATTATGGTGGTTGTAGACAGATGCACTAAAATGGCACACTTGATACTAGTTATCAGTCTCCCTACAGCACACCGGACCTCTGAGCTATTCAACCAACATATATTCCAGCTTCATGGTGTACCCAAATCTGTTGTATCTGACCGTGGTATGGAGTTCACCTCCCGGATCTGGACCAAGTTCTGCCGAAGACTCTGTATCTCCCAGTGCCTGTCCACTGCCTACCACCCTCAGTAAAATGGGCAGACAGAGAGGACTAATCAGACCCTTGAGCAGTACCTCTGCTACTTTTCTACTCATCTGCAAGACAACTGGAAAGAGCAGCAGCCCCTTGCAGAGTTTGCATATAATAACCAAAAACATGATTCTAGTGGAATGACCCCTTTTTACCCTAACTACCGCTACCATCCTCCTGTCAGGATTTTTTCCCTGCTTTGTTTGCCATGTGCTGCTGACAGCCATTTTACTCACCTCTCTTGCTGACTCTGTTGCATACTGTGTGATGCTGCTCATTTCCTGCACTTCCTTTTATGGCCAAACTGGTGTACATCATCCGTGTGAGACAGAATGCAGTCTCAGAATTGTGATGTCATCACTTATTATTTAAAGGGCCTCTGTTCAGTATACTTTGCCCTTGCGTTGTCTCAGACCTGTTTGTGAGAGTTCCTGTATATTACCTGGCTGTCTGACGTCCCTCCTGGTTCCTGATCCCTGGCTTGTTCCTGACTCCGGCTTGTCTGACTACTTGCTTTGGCTCCTGACTCGGCTCTTCTGAATACCAGCTCTGTATTGATTCCTGGCTTGTTATTTGACTTGTGGACTTTTTAATTATTTTTTGCCATTAATAAAGGTCTGATTATTTTGGCATTTCTCGTCTCAGTCTGATTCCTGGCACCCTGATATTACGCAAGGGCCATGAATCCTGATGGTGCTAACAATCCACCTTTACCTGCCATAATTTCCAGGATGGATAAACAGGATCACTGCTTGGATCAATTTGCACTCGACCTGCAAACATTGCTGACTCGCACTGCACATTTGGACCAAAGTGTCCCGCAAGTTATGGCTGCTTCTGTTCCCGCGGCTGCACGTAGTCCTACCAGGATCATGTCCGGTTCTGCACCTCTACCTCAACAATATGGAGGTGATCCTAATCAGTGTAGAGGGTTTTTTAACCAGGTGGGCATTTACTTTGAAATGTTACCTCAGGCGTTTCCCTCTGACAGAGCTAAGGTGGGATTTCTCATCTTGTTACTCTGACACAGCTCTTGCCTGGGCTAATCCCTTGTGGGAGACTAATAAACCTGTGATTTCAAAATTACCCTGAACTTGTGGCCTCCTTTTGAAGGGTATTTGATGTTCCGGCTCACTCCTCCTCTGCTGCTAAACGACTCATGTCCATTCAGCAAGGTACAAGATATGTTGCTCAGTATGCCATTGAGTTCCATACACTTGCCGCAGAGGTAGGTTAGAACAATGAAGCCCTTGTTGCCACCTTCTTTCATGGGCTCTCTGATGTGATTAAAGACGAAGTTGCTGCCAGAGATTTACCAGAAGATCTCGAGGCATTGGTGTCTTGTTTCATCCTAATTGACATCAGACTAAGTGAGAGGTCCTCTTTCAAGGAGCGCTTGTGGAAGCCTCCTGTTCCGTCGTCTCCTATGTGTTCGATCCCACCTATGCCTCCCTCTCCTCCCATGCCACCTGGTCCCGAGTCACCAGGTACTGCTGAGCTGATGTAGTTGGGATTCACGCGTATCTCCGGCAGAGAGGGCCTTTAGGAGGAGGGAGGGGCTCTGCCTCTATTGTGGGTTATAGGGCCACTTTTTGAAGTCTTGTCTTACATGGCCAGGAAACGCTAACACCTAAGGTCCTGTCGGGGGAAGGCCTTGGGTGGTTTATCGTCGTCCCCAGAACCGCTAAAGGACAAACCTTTGGTTACGGTTGTCCTTTCCTGTGTGGACTCCGCCATAGTCACCCAGGCTCTTGTTGACTCCGGTGCTGCGGGCTATTTCATTGACAGTGCTTTTGTATCAAAGCACTCCATTCCTCTTTTGCCTCGGTCCGTTCCGCTTGCTATTGAGGCCATTGATGGCAGGCCCCTTCAGCCCACACTCGTTACTCACGAAACTGCTCCATTATCCATGGCTGTTGGGGCTCTCCATTTTGAAACCCTCCAGTTCCAGGTGATAAACTCTCCGCATTTTCCGGTTGTTCTGGGTTATCCCTGGCTCCAAAAGCACAATCCCAGTCTCGACTAGCGCAGGTCCGAAATGTTGTTGTGGTCTCTGCAATATATTTCCACTTGTCTTCGGAAACCAGTTAAAGTCTTGTGCACTTCTTCGGTATCTAAATTGCCAGAGGAGTATCAAGAGTTCCTAGATGTTTTTGACAAGGTGCGTGCCGGTACGTTGCCTCCTCACCGGTCTTACGATTGTGCCATAGACCTGCAACCCGGATTTCATTCCTCCTTGGGGCCGGGTTTACCCTTTGCCTGTTGCGGAGAATTGTGGTATGGAGGAGTATTTTGCAGATGCTCTGTCGTGGGGGATCATCCACAAATCCTGCTCTCCTGCAGGGGTTGGCTTCTTCTTTGTGAAGAAAAAGGGTGTCGAGTTAAGACCATGCATCAATTACAGGGGTCTTAATCATCTTACCATTAAGAATGCTTACCCTATTCCGCTCATTACGGAACTCTTTGACCGCCTCAAGGGAGCTACGGTCTTTAATAAACTTGATTTAAGAGGTGCGTACAATCTCGTTAGGATCAAGGAGGGCCACAAATGGAAAACAGCATTTAACACCAGGAGCGGGCATTATAAGTATCTTGTAATGCCCTTTGGCCTATGTAATGCTCCTGCTGTTTTCCGGGAATTTATTAATATGTCCTACGAGATATGTTGCAACAGTGTGTTGTGGTGTACTTAGACGACATCCTCATACACTCACCCACAATTGAGGCTCATCGTAACTGATGTTACACAGGTTCTTCAGAGACTACGAGAGAACAGCCTGTTTTGTAAACTCGAGAAATGCGAGTTCCATCAGACTCAAGTAACCTTCCTAGGTTATGTTATCTCCGTTGCAGGGTTCTCCATGGATCCTGACAAGTTATCTGCATTTCTGCAGTGGCCTCGCCCAGTTGGTCTTCAGTCTATTCAACATTTTTTTGGGTTTGCCAATTACTATAGAAAGTTTATTAAAAACTTTTCTTCCTTGGTCAAACCTATCACAGACATGAGTCGTAAAGAGAGTGATCCACTCCATTGGTCACCTACTGCCATTAAGGCCTTTGATAGTCTTAAGAATGCCTTTGCTGCCACTCCAGTTCTGGATCATCCTAACCCTGTCCTGCCTTTCGTTCTTGAGGTCGATGCATCTGAGACTGGAGTAGGTGCCCTCATCTCAACATCCTACCCCTGACGGTTCCTTGCATCCGTGTGGTTTCTTCTCTAAGAAATTGTCTCCAGCGGAGTGCAATTATGAAATTGGCGAAAGGGCCATAATTTTGGCACTTAAGGAATGGAGGCATCTTCTCGAGGGTACTAGCGTGCCAGTGCTCATTCTTACTGACCACAAGAATTTAACTTATCTATCTGAAGCAAAACGTTTGTCGCCCCGACAGGCCAGATGGGTGCTATTTTTGTCTCGGTTTAATTATGTGGTGTCCTACCTGCCTGGTAGTAAGAATGTTAGGGCTGATGCCCCCTCACAACAATTTTGGCCTCTGTCCAAGGAGGAGTCTGTACCTACTCCAGTTATACCTCCTGACCATATTTTGGCTATCATACGTACTAATTTGACTTCTCCCTTGGGGGAGGAGATCCTGGCTGCACAAACCAATGCACCTCCTGAGAAACCTAGTGGTAAGTGTTTTGTTTCTGAGAATCTTCTAACTAAACTTTTGCATACTTACCACTATCCTTAAGCCGCAGGTCACCCAGGCAAGAACCAAGCCTTTGTTTTGATGTTGCTGCGTATGTTGCCTCCTGCTCAGTTTGTGCACAGTATAAAACTCCTCAACGTCTTCCTGTGGGTCTTCTTCAACCTATCACTAATGGTGAGTGTCCTTGGACACATCTTTTCATGGACTAAATTGTTGAGCTCCCTGTTTCCAATGGCAATACTGTTATCCTTATGGTGGTTGACCGTTTTTCTAAAATATTGCATTGCCTTGAAGAAGTTGCCTACCGCTCAGGAGCTTGCTTCAATTTTTGCCCGGGAGGTCTTCTGTTTACATGGGTTACCCAAGGAGATAGTGTCAGACCGGGGTAGCCAGTTTGTCTCCAGATTTTTGCGTTCCTTTTGTGCTCAAATGGGGATCCAGCTTTCCTTCTTCTCGGCATATCACCCTCAATCCAATGGGGCTGCGGAACGGTTTAATCAAGCTCTGGAACAGTTCCTCCATTGCTATGTCTCAGATCACCACAATAATTGGTCTGAACTGTTACCTTGGGCAGAGTTTGCTAGTAATAGTGCTATTAATGCTTCCTCAAAGTTGGTTGGACTTCCGGGGCGGAGCTTAAGGAACACGGCAGCGTGGACGTTGTCGGAGCTACCTGAGCTAACCTTCCAGCACCGCGGCGCCCATAGCCCTTGTTTGGCAGCTAACACCAAACTGGGCGTGCAAGCCAGCATCTGTGGTTGGCGGGCGCTGGAAGCCAGATCTTAGGCGTTGGGCCGACTTCGCCACGGCCAGCTGCTTGGGGAACCAGGAGCCTGGGTGTAAAGACGGACTGCCGCATCCAAAGGGGGTGCCGTCACTAACTTTACACACTATCGCAAGGAGTGCCAAGACAGGAGCACCGGAGCAGAGCACTAGGGTTCAGAAGTGCACGCTGTGCAGGTCCCTGACAACAAGGAGACGACAGCCTACAACAGTGAAATATCAGAGGCGGCATCATCTGAAAACCCGCCGAGACACCCCCCTTAGCAACCGCAAGTATCTGCTTTATTTGGATCTTATGTGTTATGCTTGATTATACTTTGGGTATAGCCACATTGTCAGCTTTAATAGACTGAAGAGCAAAGAAGTGGAATAAGCAAGGCCAGAATCCACTAACCTTAAATATCCATGATAGTAGTGGTAGCCTTTGCTTAAAGAACGTGGCCCAGCATTATATAACTCTAAGGGGGGTGCGGGTCTGTTAAAGCCCTCTTAAAAGGATCTGTTGTAGTGGGCAGTTGGTGGATCAACCCTTGGATCATTTTATGTGCTAAGCTGTTTTTGGAAGAAAAAAAAAAGAAACAGTCCCTGTTAGGTGGCGAGTACAGAGCTGGGAAGTCTGCTCATTTTATAGGTGATTCCCACCCAGAATACAGGGTCTGTGTACAAGACAGTACATAAAGTTGTTAAGGAGCCTCAAAAAGCCTAAAATGAAGGAAGTCTGATGTGAAGGAAGAAGAAGATATTCCCACAAAAGGGGGAAAAAGGGAGACTTTGCTGGACATAATTTATTGTGTGGTGACCATAACAGGCTTTGCAGTCTTCTTTTCCCTCTGTTAAACCTTATCTCTCTACTTTTTTGTACCCTTTTAGGGGGTTCTGAGTTTGTTCTCCAAGAGGTATTGGAGTATATAAATGTGATGCAAAATTGAAATATGTGCATAGCAGGTGCAGGTGTAAGTGCCTGAAAATAATATCTAAAGCTGGTTAATTAAGTAAGAGAAAGCTTTATTAGAGGAATCATTACAAATGTCATGTAAGGACTCATGAATATAGCTTAATAGAGAGGCTGCCTATGATAAACAGTGTGTATTTAGCTTGAGAGCTGTTAAATAAGTAATAGTTTTTGAGATCAAGCTAATTTACTGGCAGTGGGTTAAAAGGAGGTAGAATATATCAAGTGTTGAGACTATGAGTCAGATAATGGTACAAGCGAGTAAGGGTCTGTAATCTAAGATTTTGGTTAGCAGGGGCAAGGCAAAGATCTATTAAAGGTCACTTCCCCTTGATTCAGAGATTTCACATGCACGCGTTTATTAAAAATAAAAAATAAAAAAAAAAATCATTCACCTTTTTTGTTTTTTTTTTCCCTTTATTTTTCTCTTTTTTGAGTATTTTTTTGCACTAGGAATAATATTTGAGAATTATTTTTTCACAGAGAACACAATATAAGGTGTGTTGATCCTGTCCACAGGTTACACACTCTCGTTAGGAGAGAGAAAATTATTATCCATAGCAGATACTTTTGCACAGATTCTACTATTACACGCATCTTTTACTATATATGGAAAAATTTATTAAAACTAGATCACCAGCCATGCCTCCCAAAACCAAAGATAAAAAATTATTAAGTAAAAGTAGCGAACAGGTTGCAGAAATTAACCTAGACGAGTCACATCTGAATATGACATATGCAACAAATCTCAGATTTAATATTACCTCAGTTTAACAATATAAAACAAGAAATAGCCACGCTATCTACTGAAATCAGACAATATGCAAACAGATTAAATGAAGCAGAATTAAGGATCTCTAATGTAGAAGACCAGGTATATAATGCAGAGCAAACACTATCTGTTCATAACAAACAATTGCTTGCCATGCAGAATAAAATAGAAGACTTAGAAGACAGAGCCCGAATGAATAATATCAAGATAGTGGGGCTGCCTGAGTCAAGCGAATTTAACCCCTTAGTGACCAGACCACTTTTCAATTTGTTGACCATCTGGGACCAAGGCTATTTCTTCTGTTATGTGTGATCAGTCCACGGGTCATCATTACTTCTGGGATATTATCTGCTCCCCTACAGGAAGTGCAAGAGGATTCACCCAGCAGAGTTGCTATATAGCTCCTCCCCTCTACGTCACCTCCAGTCATTCTCTTGCACCCAAAGACTAGATAGGAGGTGTGAGAGGACTATGGTGATTATACTTAGTTTTTAGAACTTCAATCAAAAGTTTGTTATTTTAAATAGCACCGGAGCGTGTTATTACCTCTCTGGCAGAGTTTGAAGAAGAATCTACCAGAGTTTTTCTTATGATTTTAACCGGAGTAGTTAAGATCATATTGCTGTTTCTCGGCCATCTGAGGGAGGTAAAAACTTCAGATCAGGGGACAGCGGGCAGTTGAATCTGCATTGAGGTATGTAGCAGTTTTTATTTTCTGAATGGAATTGATGAAAAAATCCTGCCATACCGTTATAATGAACATGTATGTATGCTCTACACTTTAGTATTCTGGGGATGGTATTTCACCGGAATTACTCTGTAAAAGTACATTAAACCTTTTATTAGGTATTTTTCATGTTAAACGTTTTTGCTGGAATGTAGAATCGTTTGCATTAATGAGGTACTGAGTGAATAAATATTTGGGATTATTTTTCCACTTGGCAGTTTGCTTGTTTTAATTATGACAGTTTCGTTTCTCTCTCACTGCTGTGTGTGAGAGGGAGGGGCCGTTTTTGGCGCTCTTTGCTACGCATCAAAAATTTCCAGTCAGTTACTCTTGTATTTTCTGCATGATCCGGTTCATCTCTAACAGAACTCAGGGGTCTTCAAACTTCTTTGAAGGGAGGTAGTTTCTCTCAGCAGAGCTGTGAGACTTATATAGTGACTGTGATTTAAAACGTTGCTCTGTAATTTTTATGTTTAAAATTTAATTAGTGTTATTTTACTAATGGGAACAAACCTTTGCTAAAAAGTTGTGTTGTTTGTAAAGAGTGATGCTATAACTGTTTTTCAGTTCATTATTTCAACTGTCATTTAATCGTTTAGTGCTTCTTGAGGCACAGTACGTTTTTGTTAAATAAAATTGTAACCGAGTTGCATGTTTATTGCTAGTGTGTTAAACATGTCTGATTCAGAGGAAGATACCTGTGTCATTTGTTCCAATGCCAAGGTGGAGCCCAATAGAAATTTATGTACTAACTGTATTGATGCTACTTTAAATAAAAGCCAATCTGTACAAATTGAACAAATTTCACCAAACAGCGAGGGGAGAGTTATGCCGACTAACTCGCCTCACGTGTCAGTACCTGCATCTCCCGCCCGGGAGGTGCGTGATATTATGGCGCCTAGTACATCTGGGCAGCCATTACAGATAACATTACAAGATATGGCTACTGTTATGACTGAAGTTTTGGCTAAATTACCAGAACTAAGAGGCAAGCGTGATCACTCTGGGGTGAGAACAGAGTGCGCTGATAATTCTAGGGCCATGTCTGATACTGCGTCACAGCTTGCAGAGCATGAGGACGGAGAGCTTCATTCTGTAGGTGACGGTTCTGATCCAAGCAGATTGGATTCAGATATTTCAAATTTTAAATTTAAATTGGAAGACCTCCGTGTATTACTAGGGGAGGTCTTAGCAGCTCTTAACGATTGTAACACCGTTGCAATACCAGAGAAAATGTGTAGGTTGGATAAATACTTTGCGGTACCGGCGAGTACTGACGTTTTTCCTATACCTAAGAGATTAACTGAAATTGTTACTAAGGAGTGGGATAGACCCGGTGTGCCGTTCTCACCCCCTCCAATATTTAGAAAGATGTTTCCAATAGACGCCACCACACGGGACTTATGGCAAACGGTCCCTAAGGTGGAGGGAGCAGTTTCTACTTTAGCTAAGCGTACCACTATCCCGGTGGAGGATAGCTGTGCTTTTTCAGATCCTATGGATAAAAAATTAGAGGGTTACCTTAAGAAAATGTTTGTTCAACAAGGTTTTATATTGCAACCCCTTGCATGCATCGCGCCGATTACGGCTGCGGCAGCATTTTGGATTGAGTCTCTGGAAGAGAACCTTAGTTCAGCTACGCTGGACGACATTACGGACAGGCTTAGAGTCCTTAAACTAGCTAATTCATTTATTTCGGAGGCCGTAGTACATTTAACCAAACTTACGGCTAAGAATTCAGGATTCGCCGTTCAGGCACGTAGGGCGCTGTGGCTAAAATCCTGGTCGGCTGATGTAACTTCTAAGTCCAAATTACTTAATATACCTTTCAAGGGGCAAACTTTATTTGGGCCCGGTTTGAAAGAAATTATTGCTGACATTACAGGAGGTAAGGGCCACGCTCTACCTCAAGACAAAGCCAAAGCCAAGGCTAGACAGTCTAATTTTTGTCCCTTTCGGAATTTCAAAACAGGAACAGCATCAACTTCCACTGCACCAAAACAGGAAGGAGCTGTTGCTCGTTACAGACAAGGCTGGAAACCTAACCAGTCCTGGAATAAGGGCAAGCAGGCCAGGAAACCTGCTGCTGCCCCTAAGACAGCATGAACCGAGGGCCCCCGATCCGGGACCGGATCTAGTGGGGGGCAGACTCTCTCTCTTCGCCCAGGCTTGGGCAAGAGATGTCCAGGATCCCTGGGCGCTAGAGATCATATCTCAGGGATACCTTCTAGACTTCAAATTCTCTCCCCCAAGAGGAAGATTTCATCTGTCAAGGTTGTCAACAAAACAAATAAAGAAAGACGCGTTTCTACGCTGTGTACAAGATCTATTATTAATGGGAGTGATCCATCCGGTTCCGCGGTCGGAACAAGGACAAGGGTTTTACTCAAACCTATTTGTGGTTCCCAAAAAAGAGGGAACTTTCAGGCCAATCTTGGATTTAAAGATCCTAAACAAATTCCTAAGAGTTCCATCGTTCAAAATGGAAACTATTCGGACAATCTTACCCATGATCCAAGAGGGTCAGTACATGACCACAGTGGATTTAAAGGATGCTTACCTTCACATACCGATTCACAAAGATCATTACCGGTATCTAAGGTTTGCCTTCTTAAACAGGCATTACCAGTTTGTAGCCCTTCCATTCGGATTGGCTACGGCTCCAAGAATCTTCACAAAGGTTCTGGGTGCCCTTCTGGCGGTACTAAGACCGCGAGGAATTTCGGTAGCTCCGTACCTAGACGACATTCTGATACAAGCTTCAAGCTTTCAAACTGCCAAGTCTCATACAGAGTTAGTTCTGGCGTTTCTAAGGTCGCATGGATGGAAAGTGAACGAAAAGAAGAGTTCTCTCTTTCCTCTCACAAGAGTTCCATTCTTGGGGACTCTTATAGATTCTGTAGAAATGAAGATTTATCTGACAGAAGACAGATTAACAAAGCTTCTAAATGCATGCCGTGTCCTTCATTCCATTCAACTCCCGTCAGTAGCTCAATGCATGGAGGTGATCGGCTTAATGGTAGCAGCAATGGACATAGTACCCTTTGCACGCCTACATCTCAGACCGCTGCAATTGTGCATGCTGAGTCAGTGGAATGGGGATTACTCAGATTTGTCCCCCACTCTGAATCTGGATCAAGAGACCAGAAACTCTCTTCTATGGTGGCTTTCTCGGCCACATCTGTCCAGGGGGATGCCATTCAGCAGGCCGGACTGGACAATTGTAACAACAGACGCCAGCCTACTAGGTTGGGGCGCTGTCTGGAATTCTCTGAAGGCTCAGGGACAATGGAGTCAGGAGGAAAGTCTCCTGCCAATAAACATTCTGGAATTGAGAGCAGTTCTCAATGCCCTTCTAGCTTGGCCCCAGTTAAAAACTCGGGGGTTCATCAGGTTTCAGTCGGACAACATCACGACTGTAGCTTACATCAACCATCAGGGAGGGACAAGAAGCTCCCTAGCAATGATGGAAGTATCAAAGATATTTCGCTGGGCAGAGTCTCACTCTTGCCACCTGTCAGCAATCCACATCCCGGGAGTAGAGAACTGGGAGGCGGATTTCTTGAGTCGCCAGACTTTTCATCCGGGGGAGTGGGAACTTCATCCGGAGGTCTTTACCCAAATACTTCAACGTTGGGGCAAACCAGATATAGATCTCATGGCGTCTCGCCAGAACGCCAAACTTCCTCGCTACGGATCCAGATCCAGGGATCCGGGAGCGGTTCTGATAGATGCTTTGACAGCACCTTGGAACTTCAGGATGGCTTATGTGTTTCCACCCTTCCCGCTGCTTCCTCGATTGATTGCCAAAATCAAACAGGAGAGAGCATCAGTGATTCTAATAGCACCTGCATGGCCACGCAGGACTTGGTATGCAGATCTAGTGGACATGTCATCCTGTCCGCCTTGGTCTCTACCTCTAAGACAGGACCTTCTGATACAGGGTCCATTCAAACATCAAAATCTAACTTCTCTGAAGCTGACTGCTTGGAAATTGAACGCTTGATTTTATCAAAACGTGGTTTTTCTGAGTCGGTTATTGATACCCTGATACAGGCTAGGAAGCCTGTTACCAGAAAGATTTACCATAAAATATGGCGTAAATACCTATACTGGTGTGAATCCAAAGATTACTCCTGGAGTAAGGTTAGGATTCCTAGGATATTGTCCTTTCTACAAGAAGGTTTAGAAAAGGGTTTATCGGCTAGCTCATTAAAGGGACAGATCTCAGCTCTGTCCATCTTGTTACACAAGCGTCTGTCAGAAGATCCAGACGTCCAGGCATTTTGTCAGGCTTTAGCTAGGATCAAGCCTGTGTTTAAAACTATTGCTCCGCCATGGAGTTTAAACTTAGTTCTTAACGTTTTACAGGGTGTTCCGTTCGAACCCCTTCATTCCATTGATATAAAATTGTTATCTTGGAAAGTTCTATTTTTAATGGCTATTTCCTCGGCTCGAAGAGTCTCTGAATTATCAGCCTTACATTGTGATTCTCCTTATCTGATCTTTCACTCAGACAAGGTAGTTCTGCGTACTAAACCTGGGTTCTTACCTAAGGTAGTCACTAACAGGAATATCAATCAAGAGATTGTTGTTCCCTCCTTGTGTCCAAATCCTTCTTCAAAGAAGGAACGTCTTCTACACAATCTGGATGTAGTTCGTGCCCTCAAGTTCTACTTGCAGGCAACTAAGGATTTTCGACAAACGTCTTCCCTGTTTGTCGTGTACTCTGGTCAGAGGAGAGGTCATAAGGCTTCGGCTACCTCTCTCTCTTTCTGGCTTCGTAGCATAATTCGTTTAGCCTATGAGACTGCTGGACAGCAGCCTCCTGAAAGAATTACAGCTCATTCTACTAGAGCTGTGGCTTCCTCTTGGGCCTTTAAGAATGAGGCCTCTGTTGAACAGATTTGCAAGGCTGCAACTTGGTCTTCGCTTCATACTTTTTCCAAATTTTACAAATTTGACACTTTTGCTTCTTCGGAGGCTATTTTTGGGAGAAAGGTTCTTCAGGCAGTGGTTCCTTCTGTATAATGAGCCTGCCTATCCCTCCCGTCATCCGTGTACTTTTGCTTTGGTATTGGTATCCCAGAAGTAATGATGACCCGTGGACTGATCACACATAACAGAAGAAAACATAATTTATGCTTACCTGATAAATTCCTTTCTTCTGTTGTGTGATCAGTCCACGGCCCGCCCTGTTTTTTAAGGCAGGTAAATATTTTTTAAATTATAATCCAGTCACCACTACACCCTTGGCTTCTCCTTTCTCGTTGGTCTTTGGTCGAATGACTGGAGGTGACGTAGAGGGGAGGAGCTATATAGCAACTCTGCTGGGTGAATCCTCTTGCACTTCCTGTAGGGGAGCAGATAATATCCCAGAAGTAATGATGACCCGTGGACTGATCACACAACAGAAGAAAGGAATTTATCAGGTAAGCATAAATTATGTTTTTTGCATTTCTGCGATGTTTGTGTTTAACTGTAATTTTCCTCTTACTCATTTACTGTACCCACACATATTATATACTGTTTTTCTCGCCATTAAATGGACTTTCTAAAGATATGATTATTTTCATCATATCTTATAATTTACTATAAAAAAAAATATAAAATATGAGAAAAAAATGAAAAAAAATGCACTTTTTCTAACTTTGAGCCCCAAAATCTCTTACACATCTACAACCACCATAAAATACCAATGCTAAACAGTTTCTAAATTTTGTCCTGAGGTTATAAATACCCAATGTTTACATGTTCTTTGCTTTTTTTGCAAGTTATAGGGCAATAAGTACAAGTAGCACTTTGCTATTTCAAAACCATGTTTTTTCAAAATTGGCGATAGTTACATTGTAACACCAATATCTGTCATGAATCCCTGAATAACCCTTCAAATGTATATATTTTTTAAAAGAAGACAACCTAAGGTATTGACTTGGGGTATTTTGACTTTTTTCATGCAACCATTTTACCACCAATCTATGCCAAAGTTTGGGGGGGGGGGGGAAAATAATTTGATTTTTTGACAAAATAGCATTTTAAGAATACATTTACTGATAATATTAAGGGTTACTGCCAAATAACACCCTCATATGTCTTCAGCAGCATCTCCTGGGTACAGTGATACCACCCATGTATAGGTGTGTCGGGTTCTCGGGGGGCTAAAAGCTCTTATTTTTAGGGAGCGCATTCCAGTTTTTCAACTTGGAATTTTCACATCGGTCATCATGCACCCATGTCCTATTTGGGACATTTCTGAAGCTGGTCAATGGAATTTACCCCAATCAAACCATATATTTTTGAAAAGTAGACACCCTAGGGTATTTCAAATGCTTGTATTTTAACACTTTCCATGCACTAATTCAACCACCAGTCTTTGTCAAACTTTTGGGTAGTCATTATTTTGTGTTATTTTTCACACACATTGTACTTTAGGCATGGATTCTCAGTTCCTGTTATGTGTTACTACCAAAAAAAACCTCAATATGTGTTCAACAACATCTCCCGAGTACAGTGATACCACCCATGTATAGGTGTGTCGGGTTCTCTGGGGGCTAAAAGGCCTTAATTTTAGGAAGCGCATTCCAGTTTTTCAACTTGGAATTTTCACATCGGTCATCATGCACCCATGTCCTATTTGGGACATTTCTGAAGCTGGTCAATGGAATTTACCCCCATCAAACCATATATTTTTGAAAAGTAGACACCCTAGGGTATTTCAAATGCTTGTATTTTAACACTTTCCATGCACTAATTCAACCACCAGTCTTTGTCAAACTTTTGGGTAGTCATTTTTTTGTGTTATTTTTCACACACATTGTACTTTAGGCATGGATTCTCAGTTCCTGTTATGTGTTACTGCCAAAAAACCCCTCAATATGTGTTCAACAACATCTCCTGAGTACAGTGATACCACCCATGTATAGGTGTGTCGGGTTCTCTGGGGGCTAAAAGGCCTTAATTTTAGGAAGCGCATTCCAGTTTTTCAACTTGGAATTTTCACATCGGTCATCATGCACCCATGTCCTATTTGGGACATTTCTGAAGCTGGTCAATGGAATTTACCCCCATCAAACCATATATTTTTGAAAAGTAGACACCCTAGGGTATTTCAAATGCTTGTATTTTAACACTTTCCATGCACTAATTCAACCACCAGTCTTTGTCAAACTTTTGGGTAGTCATTATTTTGTGTTATTTTTCACACACATTGTACTTTAGGCATGGATTCTCAGTTCCTGTTATGTGTTACTGCCAAAAAAAACCTCAATATGTGTTCAACAACATCTCCTGAGTACAGTGATACCACCCATGTATAGGTGTGTCGGGTTCTCTGGGGGCTAAAAGGCCTTAATTTTAGGAAGCGCATTCCAGTTTTTCAACTTGGAATTTTCACATCGGTCATCATGCACCCATGTCCTATTTGGGACATTTCTGAAGCTGGCCAATGGAATTTACCCCCATCAAACCATATATTTTTGAAAAGTAGACACCCTAAGGTATTTCAAATGCTGGTATTTTAACACTTTCCATGCACTAATTCAACCACCAGTCTTTGTCAAACTTTTGGGTAGTCATTTTTTTGTGTTATTTTTCACACACATTGTATTTTAGGCATGGATTCTCAGTTCCTGTTATGTGTTACTGCCAAAAAGCACCTCAATATGTGTTCAACAACATCTCCTGAGTACAGTTATACCACCTATGTATAGGTGTGTTGGGTTCTCTGGGGGCTAGAAGGCCTTATTTTTAGGAAGCGCATTCCAGTTTTTCAACTTGGAATTTTCACATCGGTCATCATGCACCCATGTCCTATTTGGGACATTTCTGAAGCTGGTCAATGGAATTTACCCCCATCAAACCATATATTTTTGAAACGTAGACACCCTAGGGTATTTCAAATGCTTGTATTTTAACACTTTCCATGCACTAATTCAACCACCAGTCTTTGTCAAACTTTTGGGTAGTCATTATTTTGTGTTATTTTTCACACACATTGTACTTTAGGCATGGATTCTCAGTTCCTGTTATGTGTTACTACCAAAAAAAACCTCAATATGTGTTCAACAACATCTCCTGAGTACAGTGATACCACCCATGTATAGGTGTGTCGGGTTCTCTGGGGGCTAAAAGGCCTTAATTTTAGGAAGCGCATTCCAGTTTTTCAACTTGGAATTTTCACATCGGTCATCATGCACCCATGTCCTATTTGGGACATTTCTGAAGCTGGCCAATGGAATTTACCCCCATCAAACCATATATTTTTGAAAAGTAGACACCCTAGGGTATTTCAATTGCTGGTATTTTAACACTTTCCATGCACTAATTCAACCACCAGTCTTTGTCAAACTTTTGGGTAGTCATTTTTTTGTGTTATTTTTCACACACATTGTAATTTAGGCATGGATTCTCAGTTCCTGTTATGTGTTACTGCCAAAAAACACCTCAATATGTGTTCAACAACATCTCCTGAGTACAGTGATACCACCCATGTATAGGTGTGTCGGGTTCTCTGGGGGCTAAAAGGCCTTAATTTTAGGAAGCGCATTCCAGTTTTTCAACTTGGAATTTTCACATCGGTCATCATGCACCCATGTCCTATTTGGGACATTTCTGAAGCTGGTCAATGGAATTTACCCCCATCAAACCATATATTTTTGAAAAGTAGACACCCGAGGGTATTTCAAATGCTTGTATTTTAACACTTTCCATGCACTAATTCAACCACCAGTCTTTGTCAAACTTTTGGGTAGTCATTATTTTGTGTTATTTTTCACACACATTGTACTTTAGGCATGGATTCTCAGTTCCTGTTATGTGTTACTGCCAAAAAAAACTCAATATGTGTTCAACAACATCTCCTGAGTACAGTGATACCGCCCATGTATAGGTGTGTCGGGTTCTCTGGGGGCTAAAAGGCCTTAATTTTAGGAAGCGCATTCCAGTTTTTCAACTTGGAATTTTCACATCGGTCATCATGCACCCATGTCCTATTTGGGACATTTCTGAAGCTGGTCAAAGGAATTTACCCCCATCAAACCATATATTTTTGAAAAGTAGACACCCTAGGGTATTTCAAATGCTGGTATTTTAACACTTTCCATGCACTAATTCAACCACCAGTCTTTGTCAAACTTTTGGGTAGTCATTTTTTTGTGTTATTTTTCACACACATTGTATTTTAGGCATGGATTCTCAGTTCCTGTTATGTGTTACTGCCAAAAAACACCTCAATATGTGTTCAACAACATCTCCTGAGTACAGTGATACCACCCATGTATAGGTGTGTCGGGTTCTCTGGGGGCTAAAAGGCCTTAATTTTAGGAAGCGCATTCCAGTTTTTCAACTTGGAATTTTCACATCGGTCATCATGCACCCATGTCCTATTTGGGACATTTCTGAAGCTGGTCAATGGAATTTACCCCCATCAAACCATATATTTTTGAAAAGTAGACACCCTAGGGTATTTCAAATGCTTGTATTTTAACACTTTCCATGCACTAATTCAACCACCAGTCTTTGTCAAACTTTTGGGTAGTCATTATTTTGTGTTATTTTTCACACACATTGTACTTTAGGCATGGATTCTCAGTTCCTGTTATGTGTTACTGCCAAAAAAAACCTCAATATGTGTTCAACAACATCTCCTGAGTACAGTGATACCACCCATGTATAGGTGTGTCGGGTTCTCTGGGGGCTAAAAGGCCTTAATTTTAGGAAGCGCATTCCAGTTTTTCAACTTGGAATTTTCACATCGGTCATCATGCACCCATGTCCTATTTGGGACATTTCTGAAGCTGGCCAATGGAATTTACCCCCATCAAACCATATATTTTTGAAAAGTAGACACCCTAGGGTATTTCAAATGCTGGTATTTTAACACTTTCCATGCACTAATTCAACCACCAGTCTTTGTCAAACTTTTGGGTAGTCATTTTTTTGTGTTATTTTTCACACACATTGTATTTTAGGCATGGATTCTCAGTTCCTGTTATGTGTTACTGCCAAAAAGCACCTCAATATGTGTTCAACAACATCTCCTGAGTACAGTGATACCACCTATGTATAGGTGTGTTGGGTTCTCTGGGGGCTAGAAGGCCTTATTTTTAGGAAGCGCATTCCAGTTTTTCAACTTGGAATTTTCACATCGGTCATCATGCACCCATTTCCTATTTGGGACATTTCTGAAGCTGGTCAATGGAATTTACCCCCATCAAACCATATATTTTTGAAAAGTAGACACCCTAGGGTATTTCAAATGCTTGTATTTTAACACTTTCCATGCACTAATTCAACCACCAGTCTTTGTCAAACTTTTGGGTAGTCATTATTTTGTGTTATTTTTCACACACATTGTACTTTAGGCATGTATTCTCAGTTCCTGTTATGTGTTACTACCAAAAAAAACCTCAATATGTGTTCAACAACATCTCCTGAGTACAGTGATACCACCCATGTATAGGTGTGTTGGGTTCTCTGGGGGCTAAAAGGCCTTAATTTTAGGAAGCGCATTCCAGTTTTTCAACTCGGAATTTTCACATCGGTCATCATGCACCCATGTCCTATTTGGGACATTTCTGAAGCTGGTCAATGGAATTTACCCCCATCAAACCATATATTTTTGAAAAGTAGACACCCTAGGG
Source organism: Bombina bombina (assembly GCF_027579735.1). Classification (NCBI taxonomy): domain Eukaryota; kingdom Metazoa; phylum Chordata; class Amphibia; order Anura; family Bombinatoridae; genus Bombina; species Bombina bombina. The sequence goes on from NC_069505.1 coordinate 66,119,858, forward strand.
TATTTCAAATGCTTGTATTTTAACACTTTCCATGCACTAATTCAACCACCAGTCTTTGTCAAACTTTTGGGTAGTCATTATTTTGTGTTATTTTTCACACACATTGTACTTTAGGCATGGATTCTCAGTTCCTGTTATGTGTTACTGCCAAAAAAAACCTCAATATGTGTTCAACAACATCTCCTGAGTACAGTGATACCACCCATGTATAGGTGTGTCGGGTTCTCTGGGGGCTAAAAGGCCTTAATTTTAGGAAGCGCATTCCAGTTTTTCAACTTGGAATTTTCACATCGGTCATCATGCACCCATGTCCTATTTGGGACATTTCTGAAGCTGGTCAATGGAATTTACCCCCATCAAACCATATATTTTTGAAAAGTAGACACCCTAGGGTATTTCAAATGCTTGTATTTTAACACTTTCCATGCACTAATTCAACCACCAGTCTTTGTCAAACTTTTGGGTAGTCATTATTTTGTGTTATTTTTCACACACATTGTATTTTAGGCATGGATTCTCAGTTCCTGTTATGTGTTACTGCCAAAAAGCACCTCAATATGTGTTCAACAACATCTCCTGAGTACAGTGATACCACCTATGTATAGGTGTGTTGGGTTCTCTGGGGGCTAGAAGGCCTTATTTTTAGGAAGCGCATTCCAGTTTTTCAACTTGGAATTTTCACATCGGTCATCATGCACCCATTTCCTATTTGGGACATTTCTGAAGCTGGTCAATGGAATTTACCCCCATCAAACCATATATTTTTGAAAAGTAGACACCCTAGGGTATTTCAAATGCTTGTATTTTAACACTTTCCATGCACTAATTCAACCACCAGTCTTTGTCAAACTTTTGGGTAGTCATTTTTTTGTGTTATTTTTCACACACATTGTAATTTAGGCATGGATTCTCAGTTCCTGTTATGTGTTACTGCCAAAAAACACCTCAATATGTGTTCAACAACATCTCCTGAGTACAGTGATACCACCCATGTATAGGTGTGTCGGGTTCTCTGGGGGCTAAAAGGCCTTAATTTTAGGAAGCGCATTCCAGTTTTTCAACTTGGAATTTTCACATCGGTCATCATGCACCCATGTCCTATTTGGGACATTTCTGAAGCTGGTCAATGGAATTTACCCCCATCAAACCATATATTTTTGAAAAGTAGACACCCGAGGGTATTTCAAATGCTTGTATTTTAACACTTTCCATGCACTAATTCAACCACCAGTCTTTGTCAAACTTTTGGGTAGTCATTATTTTGTGTTATTTTTCACACACATTGTACTTTAGGCATGGATTCTCAGTTCCTGTTATGTGTTACTGCCAAAAAAAACTCAATATGTGTTCAACAACATCTCCTGAGTACAGTGATACCGCCCATGTATAGGTGTGTCGGGTTCTCTGGGGGCTAAAAGGCCTTAATTTTAGGAAGCGCATTCCAGTTTTTCAACTTGGAATTTTCACATCGGTCATCATGCACCCATGTCCTATTTGGGACATTTCTGAAGCTGGTCAAAGGAATTTACCCCCATCAAACCATATATTTTTGAAAAGTAGACACCCTAGGGTATTTCAAATGCTGGTATTTTAACACTTTCCATGCACTAATTCAACCACCAGTCTTTGTCAAACTTTTGGGTAGTCATTTTTTTGTGTTATTTTTCACACACATTGTATTTTAGGCATGGATTCTCAGTTCCTGTTATGTGTTACTGCCAAAAAACACCTCAATATGTGTTCAACAACATCTCCTGAGTACAGTGATACCACCCATGTATAGGTGTGTCGGGTTCTCTGGGGGCTAAAAGGCCTTAATTTTAGGAAGCGCATTCCAGTTTTTCAACTTGGAATTTTCACATCGGTCATCATGCACCCATGTCCTATTTGGGACATTTCTGAAGCTGGTCAATGGAATTTACCCCCATCAAACCATATATTTTTGAAAAGTAGACACCCTAGGGTATTTCAAATGCTTGTATTTTAACACTTTCCATGCACTAATTCAACCACCAGTCTTTGTCAAACTTTTGGGTAGTCATTATTTTGTGTTATTTTTCACACACATTGTACTTTAGGCATGGATTCTCAGTTCCTGTTATGTGTTACTGCCAAAAAAACCCTCAATATGTGTTCAACAACATCTCCTGAGTACAGTGATACCACCCATGTATAGGTGTGTCGGGTTCTCTGGGGGCTAAAAGGCCTTAATTTTAGGAAGCGCATTCCAGTTTTTCAACTTGGAATTTTCACATCGGTCATCATGCACCCATGTCCTATTTGGGACATTTCTGAAGCTGGCCAATGGAATTTACCCCCATCAAACCATATATTTTTGAAAAGTAGACACCCTAGGGTATTTCAAATGCTGGTATTTTAACACTTTCCATGCACTAATTCAACCACCAGTCTTTGTCAAACTTTTGGGTAGTCATTTTTTTGTGTTATTTTTCACACACATTGTATTTTAGGCATGGATTCTCAGTTCCTGTTATGTGTTACTGCCAAAAAGCACCTCAATATGTGTTCAACAACATCTCCTGAGTACAGTGATACCACCTATGTATAGGTGTGTTGGGTTCTCTGGGGGCTAGAAGGCCTTATTTTTAGGAAGCGCATTCCAGTTTTTCAACTTGGAATTTTCACATCGGTCATCATGCACCCATTTCCTATTTGGGACATTTCTGAAGCTGGTCAATGGAATTTACCCCCATCAAACCATATATTTTTGAAAAGTAGACACCCTAGGGTATTTCAAATGCTTGTATTTTAACACTTTCCATGCACTAATTCAACCACCAGTCTTTGTCAAACTTTTGGGTAGTCATTATTTTGTGTTATTTTTCACACACATTGTACTTTAGGCATGTATTCTCAGTTCCTGTTATGTGTTACTACCAAAAAAAACCTCAATATGTGTTCAACAACATCTCCTGAGTACAGTGATACCACCCATGTATAGGTGTGTTGGGTTCTCTGGGGGCTAAAAGGCCTTAATTTTAGGAAGCGCATTCCAGTTTTTCAACTCGGAATTTTCACATCGGTCATCATGCACCCATGTCCTATTTGGGACATTTCTGAAGCTGGTCAATGGAATTTACCCCCATCAAACCATATATTTTTGAAAAGTAGACACCCTAGGGTATTTCAAATGCTTGTATTTTAACACTTTCCATGCACTAATTCAACCACCAGTCTTTGTCAAACTTTTGGGTAGTCATTATTTTGTGTTATTTTTCACACACATTGTATTTTAGGCATGGATTCTCAGTTCCTGTTATGTGTTACTGCCAAAAAGCACCTCAATATGTGTTCAACAACATCTCCTGAGTACAGTGATACCACCTATGTATAGGTGTGTTGGGTTCTCTGGGGGCTAGAAGGCCTTATTTTTAGGAAGCGCATTCCAGTTTTTCAACTTGGAATTTTCACATCGGTCATCATGCACCCATTTCCTATTTGGGACATTTCTGAAGCTGGTCAATGGAATTTACCCCCATCAAACCATATATTTTTGAAAAGTAGACACCCTAGGGTATTTCAAATGCTTGTATTTTAACACTTTCCATGCACTAATTCAACCACCAGTCTTTGTCAAACTTTTGGGTAGTCATTATTTTGTGTTATTTTTCACACACATTGTACTTTAGGCATGTATTCTCAGTTCCTGTTATGTGTTACTACCAAAAAAAACCTCAATATGTGTTCAACAACATCTCCTGAGTACAGTGATACCACCCATGTATAGGTGTGTTGGGTTCTCTGGGGGCTAAAAGGCCTTAATTTTAGGAAGCGCATTCCAGTTTTTCAACTCGGAATTTTCACATCGGTCATCATGCACCCATGTCCTATTTGGGACATTTCTGAAGCTGGTCAATGGAATTTACCCCCATCAAACCATATATTTTTGAAAAGTAGACACCCTAGGGTATTTCAAATGCTTGTATTTTAACACTTTCCATGCACTAATTCAACCACCAGTCTTTGTCAAACTTTTGGGTAGTCATTATTTTGTGTTATTTTTCACACACATTGTACTTTAGGCATGGATTCTCAGTTCCTGTTATGTGTTACTGCCAAAAAAAACCTCAATATGTGTTCAACAACATCTCCTGAGTACAGTGATACCACCCATGTATAGGTGTGTCGGGTTCTCTGGGGGCTAAAAGGCCTTAATTTTAGGAAGCGCATTCCAGTTTTTCAACTTGGAATTTTCACATCGGTCATCATGCACCCATGTCCTATTTGGGACATTTCTGAAGCTGGTCAATGGAATTTACCCCCATCAAACCATATATTTTTGAAAAGTAGACACCCTAGGGTATTTCAAATGCTTGTATTTTAACACTTTCCATGCACTAATTCAACCACCAGTCTTTGTCAAACTTTTGGGTAGTCATTATTTTGTGTTATTTTTCACACACATTGTACTTTAGGCATGGATTCTCAGTTCCTGTTATGTGTTACTGCCAAAAAAACCCTCAATATGTGTTCAACAACATCTCCTGAGTACAGTGATACCACCCATGTATAGGTGTGTCGGGTTCTCTGGGGGCTAAAAGGCCTTAATTTTAGGAAGCGCATTCCAGTTTTTCAACTTGGAATTTTCACATCGGTCATCATGCACCCATGTCCTATTTGGGACATTTCTGAAGCTGGTCAATGGAATTTACCCCCATCAAACCATATATTTTTGAAAAGTAGACACCCTAGGGTATTTCAAATGCTTGTATTTTAACACTTTCCATGCACTAATTCAACCACCAGTCTTTGTCAAACTTTTGGGTAGTCATTATTTTGTGTTATTTTTCACACACATTGTACTTTAGGCATGGATTCTCAGTTCCTGTTATGTGTTACTGCCAAAAAAACCCTCAATATGTGTTCAACAACATCTCCTGAGTACAGTGATACCACCCATGTATAGGTGTGTCGTGTTCTCTGGGGGCTAAAAGGCCTTAATTTTAGGAAGCGCATTCCAGTTTTTCAACTTGGAATTTTCACATCGGTCATCATGCACCCATGTCCTATTTGGGACATTTCTGAAGCTGGCCAATGGAATTTACCCCCATCAAACCATATATTTTTGAAAAGTAGACACCCTAGGGTATTTCAATTGCTGGTATTTTAACACTTTCCATGCACTAATTCAACCACCAGTCTTTGTCAAACTTTTGGGTAGTCATTTTTTTGTGTTATTTTTCACACACATTGTAATTTAGGCATGGATTCTCAGTTCCTGTTATGTGTTACTGCCAAAAAACACCTCAATATGTGTTCAACAACATCTCCTGAGTACAGTGATACCACCCATGTATAGGTGTGTCGGGTTCTCTGGGGGCTAAAAGGCCTTAATTTTAGGAAGCGCATTCCAGTTTTTCAACTTGGAATTTTCACATCGGTCATCATGCACCCATGTCCTATTTGGGACATTTCTGAAGCTGGTCAATGGAATTTACCCCCATCAAACCATATATTTTTGAAAAGTAGACACCCTAGGGTATTTCAAATGCTTGTATTTTAACACTTTCCATGCACTAATTCAACCACCAGTCTTTGTCAAACTTTTGGGTAGTCATTATTTTGTGTTATTTTTCACACACATTGTACTTTAGGCATGGATTCTCAGTTCCTGTTATGTGTTACTGCCAAAAAAAACTCAATATGTGTTCAACAACATCTCCTGAGTACAGTGATACCGCCCATGTATAGGTGTGTCGGGTTCTCTGGGGGCTAAAAGGCCTTAATTTTAGGAAGCGCATTCCAGTTTTTCAACTTGGAATTTTCACATCGGTCATCATGCACCCATGTCCTATTTGGGACATTTCTGAAGCTGGTCAATGGAATTTACCCCCATCAAACCATATATTTTTGAAAAGTAGACACCCTAGGGTATTTCAAATGCTTGTATTTTAACACTTTCCATGCACTAATTCAACCACCAGTCTTTGTCAAACTTTTGGGTAGTCATTATTTTGTGTTATTTTTCACACACATTGTACTTTAGGCATGGATTCTCAGTTCCTGTTATGTGTTACTGCCAAAAAAAAACTCAATATGTGTTCAACAACATCTCCTGAGTACAGTGATACCACCCATGTATAGGTGTGTCGGGTTCTCTGGGGGCTAAAAGGCCTTAATTTTAGGAAGCGCATTCCAGTTTTTCAACTTGGAATTTTCACAACGGTCATCATGCACCCATGTCCTATTTGGGACATTTCTGAAGCTGGCCAATGGAATTTACCCCCATCAAACCATATATTTTTGAAAAGTAGACACCCTAGGGTATTTCAAATGCTGGTATTTTAACACTTTCCATGCACTAATTCAACCACCAGTCTTTGTCAAACTTTTGGGTAGTCATTTTTTTGTGTTATTTTTCACACACATTGTACTTTAGGCATGGATTCTCAGTTCCTGTTATGTGTTACTGCCAAAAAACACCTCAATATGTGTTCAACAACATCTCCTGAGTACAGTGATACCACCCATGTATAGGTGTGTCGGGTTCTCTGGGGGCTAAAAGGCCTTAATTTTAGGAAGCGCATTCCAGTTTTTCAACTTGGAATTTTCACATCGGTCATCATGCACCCATGTCCTATTTGGGACATTTCTGAAGCTGGTCAATGGAATTTACCCCCATCAAACCATATATTTTTGAAATGTAGACACCCTAGGGTATTTCAAATGCTTGTATTTTAACACTTTCCATGCACTAATTCAACCACCAGTCTTTGTCAAACTTTTGGGTAGTCATTATTTTGTGTTATTTTTCACACACATTGTACTTTAGGCATGGATTCTCAGTTCCTGTTATGTGTTACTACCAAAAAAAACCTCAATATGTGTTCAACAACATCTCCTGAGTACAGTGATACCACCCATGTATAGGTGTGTTGGGTTCTCTGGGGGCTAAAAGGCCTTAATTTTACTAAGCGCATTCCAGTTTTTCAACTTGGAATTTTCACATCGGTCATCATGCACCCATGTCCTATTTGGGACATTTCTGAAGCTGGTCAATGGAATTTACCCCCATCAAACCATATATTTTTGAAAAGTAGACACCCTAGGGTATTTCAAATGCTTGTATTTTAACACTTTCCATGCACTAATTCAACCACCAGTCTTTGTCAAACTTTTGGGTAGTCATTATTTTGTGTTATTTTTCACACACATTGTACTTTAGGCATGGATTCTCAGTTCCTGTTATGTGTTACTGCCAAAAAAAACCTCAATATGTGTTCAACAACATCTCCTGAGTACAATGATACCACCCATGTATAGGTGTGTCGGGTTCTCTGGGGGCTAAAAGGCCTTAATTTTACTAAGCGCATTCCAGTTTTTCAACTTGGAATTTTCACATCGGTCATCATGCACCCATGTCCTATTTGGGACATTTCTGAAGCTGGTCAATGGAATTTACCCCCATCAAACCATATATTTTTGAAAAGTAGACACCCGAGGGTATTTCAAATGCTTGTATTTTAACACTTTCCATGCACTAATTCAACCACCAGTCTTTGTCAAACTTTTGGGTAGTCATTATTTTGTGTTATTTTTCACACACATTGTACTTTAGGCATGGATTCTCAGTTCCTGTTATGTGTTACTGCCAAAAAAAACTCAATATGTGTTCAACAACATCTCCTGAGTACAGTGATACCGCCCATGTATAGGTGTGTCGGGTTCTCTGGGGGCTAAAAGGCCTTAATTTTAGGAAGCGCATTCCAGTTTTTCAACTTGGAATTTTCACATCGGTCATCATGCACCCATGTCCTATTTGGGACATTTCTGAAGCTGGTCAATGGAATTTACCCCCATCAAACCATATATTTTTGAAAAGTAGACACCCTAGGGTATTTCAAATGCTTGTATTTTAACACTTTCCATGCACTAATTCAACCACCAGTCTTTGTCAAACTTTTGGGTAGTCATTATTTTGTGTTATTTTTCACACACATTGTACTTTAGGCATGGATTCTCAGTTCCTGTTATGTGTTACTGCCAAAAAAAACCTCAATATGTGTTCAACAACATCTCCTGAGTACAGTGATACCACCCATGTATAGGTGTGTCGGGTTCTCTGGGGGCTAAAAGGCCTTAATTTTAGGAAGCGCATTCCAGTTTTTCAACTTGGAATTTTCACATCGGTCATCATGCACCCATGTCCTATTTGGGACATTTCTGAAGCTGGCCAATGGAATTTACCCCCATCAAACCATATATTTTTGAAAAGTAGACACCCTAGGGTATTTCAAATGCTGGTATTTTAACACTTTCCATGCACTAATTCAACCACCAGTCTTTGTCAAACTTTTGGGTAGTCATTTTTTTGTGTTATTTTTCACACACATTGTATTTTAGGCATGGATTCTCAGTTCCTGTTATGTGTTACTGCCAAAAAGCACCTCAATATGTGTTCAACAACATCTCCTGAGTACAGTGATACCACCCATGTATAGGTGTGTTGGGTTCTCTGGGGGCTAAAAGGCCTTAATTTTAGGAAGCGCATTCCAGTTTTTCAACTCGGAATTTTCACATCGGTCATCATGCACCCATGTCCTATTTGGGACATTTCTGAAGCTGGTCAATGGAATTTACCCCCATCAAACCATATATTTTTGAAAAGTAGACACCCTAGGGTATTTCAAATGCTTGTATTTTAACACTTTCCATGCACTAATTCAACCACCAGTCTTTGTCAAACTTTTGGGTAGTCATTATTTTGTGTTATTTTTCACACACATTGTACTTTAGGCATGGATTCTCAGTTCCTGTTATGTGTTACTGCCAAAAAAACCCTCAATATGTGTTCAACAACATCTCCTGAGTACAGTGATACCACCCATGTATAGGTGTGTCGGGTTCTCTGGGGGCTAAAAGGCCTTAATTTTAGGAAGCGCATTCCAGTTTTTCAACTTGGAATTTTCACATCGGTCATCATGCACCCATGTCCTATTTGGGACATTTCTGAAGCTGGTCAATGGAATTTACCCCCATCAAACCATATATTTTTGAAAAGTAGACACCCTAGGGTATTTCAAATGCTTGTATTTTAACACTTTCCATGCACTAATTCAACCACCAGTCTTTGTCAAACTTTTGGGTAGTCATTATTTTGTGTTATTTTTCACACACATTGTATTTTAGGCATGGATTCTCAGTTCCTGTTATGTGTTACTGCCAAAAAGCACCTCAATATGTGTTCAACAACATCTCCTGAGTACAGTGATACCACCTATGTATAGGTGTGTTGGGTTCTCTGGGGGCTAGAAGGCCTTATTTTTAGGAAGCGCATTCCAGTTTTTCAACTTGGAATTTTCACATCGGTCATCATGCACCCATGTCCTATTTGGGACATTTCTGAAGCTGGTCAATGGAATTTACCCCCATCAAACCATATATTTTTGAAAAGTAGACACCCTAGGGTATTTCAAATGCTTGTATTTTAACACTTTCCATGCACTAATTCAACCACCAGTCTTTGTCAAACTTTTGGGTAGTCATTATTTTGTGTTATTTTTCACACACATTGTACTTTAGGCATGTATTCTCAGTTCCTGTTATGTGTTACTACCAAAAAAAACCTCAATATGTGTTCAACAACATCTCCTGAGTACAGTGATACCACCCATGTATAGGTGTGTTGGGTTCTCTGGGGGCTAAAAGGCCTTAATTTTAGGAAGCGCATTCCAGTTTTTCAACTCGGAATTTTCACATCGGTCATCATGCACCCATGTCCTATTTGGGACATTTCTGAAGCTGGTCAATGGAATTTACCCCCATCAAACCATATATTTTTGAAAAGTAGACACCCTAGGGTATTTCAAATGCTTGTATTTTAACACTTTCCATGCACTAATTCAACCACCAGTCTTTGTCAAACTTTTGGGTAGTCATTATTTTGTGTTATTTTTCACACACATTGTACTTTAGGCATGGATTCTCAGTTCCTGTTATGTGTTACTGCCAAAAAAAACCTCAATATGTGTTCAACAACATCTCCTGAGTACAGTGATACCACCCATGTATAGGTGTGTCGGGTTCTCTGGGGGCTAAAAGGCCTTAATTTTAGGAAGCGCATTCCAGTTTTTCAACTTGGAATTTTCACATCGGTCATCATGCACCCATGTCCTATTTGGGACATTTCTGAAGCTGGTCAATGGAATTTACCCCCATCAAACCATATATTTTTGAAAAGTAGACACCCTAGGGTATTTCAAATGCTTGTATTTTAACACTTTCCATGCACTAATTCAACCACCAGTCTTTGTCAAACTTTTGGGTAGTCATTATTTTGTGTTATTTTTCACACACATTGTACTTTAGGCATGGATTCTCAGTTCCTGTTATGTGTTACTGCCAAAAAAAACCTCAATATGTGTTCAACAACATCTCCTGAGTACAGTGATACCACCCATGTATAGGTGTGTCGGGTTCTCTGGGGGCTAAAAGGCCTTAATTTTAGGAAGCGCATTCCAGTTTTTCAACTTGGAATTTTCACATCGGTCATCATGCACCCATGTCCTATTTGGGACATTTCTGAAGCTGGTCAATGGAATTTACCCCCATCAAACCATATATTTTTGAAAAGTAGACACCCTAGGGTATTTCAAATGCTTGTATTTTAACACTTTCCATGCACTAATTCAACCACCAGTCTTTGTCAAACTTTTGGGTAGTCATTATTTTGTGTTATTTTTCACACACATTGTACTTTAGGCATGGATTCTCAGTTCCTGTTATGTGTTACTGCCAAAAAAAACCTCAATATGTGTTCAACAACATCTCCTGAGTACAGTGATACCACCCATGTATAGGTGTGTCGTGTTCTCTGGGGGCTAAAAGGCCTTAATTTTAGGAAGCGCATTCCAGTTTTTCAACTTGGAATTTTCACATCGGTCATCATGCACCCATGTCCTATTTGGGACATTTCTGAAGCTGGCCAATGGAATTTACCCCCATCAAACCATATATTTTTGAAAAGTAGACACCCTAGGGTATTTCAATTGCTGGTATTTTAACACTTTCCATGCACTAATTCAACCACCAGTCTTTGTCAAACTTTTGGGTAGTCATTTTTTTGTGTTATTTTTCACACACATTGTAATTTAGGCATGGATTCTCAGTTCCTGTTATGTGTTACTGCCAAAAAACACCTCAATATGTGTTCAACAACATCTCCTGAGTACAGTGATACCACCCATGTATAGGTGTGTCGGGTTCTCTGGGGGCTAAAAGGCCTTAATTTTAGGAAGCGCATTCCAGTTTTTCAACTTGGAATTTTCACATCGGTCATCATGCACCCATGTCCTATTTGGGACATTTCTGAAGCTGGTCAATGGAATTTACCCCCATCAAACCATATATTTTTGAAAAGTAGACACCCTAGGGTATTTCAAATGCTTGTATTTTAACACTTTCCATGCACTAATTCAACCACCAGTCTTTGTCAAACTTTTGGGTAGTCATTATTTTGTGTTATTTTTCACACACATTGTACTTTAGGCATGGATTCTCAGTTCCTGTTATGTGTTACTGCCAAAAAAAACTCAATATGTGTTCAACAACATCTCCTGAGTACAGTGATACCGCCCATGTATAGGTGTGTCGGGTTCTCTGGGGGCTAAAAGGCCTTAATTTTAGGAAGCGCATTCCAGTTTTTCAACTTGGAATTTTCACATCGGTCATCATGCACCCATGTCCTATTTGGGACATTTCTGAAGCTGGTCAATGGAATTTACCCCCATCAAACCATATATTTTTGAAAAGTAGACACCCTAGGGTATTTCAAATGCTTGTATTTTAACACTTTCCATGCACTAATTCAACCACCAGTCTTTGTCAAACTTTTGGGTAGTCATTATTTTGTGTTATTTTTCACACACATTGTACTTTAGGCATGGATTCTCAGTTCCTGTTATGTGTTACTGCCAAAAAAAACCTCAATATGTGTTCAACAACATCTCCTGAGTACAGTGATACCACCCATGTATAGGTGTGTCGGGTTCTCTGGGGGCTAAAAGGCCTTAATTTTAGGAAGCGCATTCCAGTTTTTCAACTTGGAATTTTCACAACGGTCATCATGCACCCATGTCCTATTTGGGACATTTCTGAAGCTGGCCAATGGAATTTACCCCCATCAAACCATATATTTTTGAAAAGTAGACACCCTAGGGTATTTCAAATGCTGGTATTTTAACACTTTCCATGCACTAATTCAACCACCAGTCTTTGTCAAACTTTTGGGTAGTCATTTTTTTGTGTTATTTTTCACACACATTGTATTTTAGGCATGGATTCTCAGTTCCTGTTATGTGTTACTGCCAAAAAACACCTCAATATGTGTTCAACAACATCTCCTGAGTACAGTGATACCACCCATGTATAGGTGTGTCGGGTTCTCTGGGGGCTAAAAGGCCTTAATTTTAGGAAGCGCATTCCAGTTTTTCAACTTGGAATTTTCACATCGGTCATCATGCACCCATGTCCTATTTGGGACATTTCTGAAGCTGGTCAATGGAATTTACCCCCATCAAACCATATATTTTTGAAATGTAGACACCCTAGGGTATTTCAAATGCTTGTATTTTAACACTTTCCATGCACTAATTCAACCACCAGTCTTTGTCAAACTTTTGGGTAGTCATTATTTTGTGTTATTTTTCACACACATTGTACTTTAGGCATGGATTCTCAGTTCCTGTTATGTGTTACTACCAAAAAAAACCTCAATATGTGTTCAACAACATCTCCTGAGTACAGTGATACCACCCATGTATAGGTGTGTTGGGTTCTCTGGGGGCTAAAAGGCCTTAATTTTACTAAGCGCATTCCAGTTTTTCAACTTGGAATTTTCACATCGGTCATCATGCACCCATGTCCTATTTGGGACATTTCTGAAGCTGGTCAATGGAATTTACCCCCATCAAACCATATATTTTTGAAAAGTAGACACCCTAGGGTATTTCAAATGCTTGTATTTTAACACTTTCCATGCACTAATTCAACCACCAGTCTTTGTCAAACCTTTGGGTAGTCATTATTTTGTGTTATTTTTCACACACATTGTACTTTAGGCATGGATTCTCAGTTCCTGTTATGTGTTACTGCCAAAAAAAACCTCAATATGTGTTCAACAACATCTCCTGAGTACAATGATACCACCCATGTATAGGTGTGTCGGGTTCTCTGGGGGCTAAAAGGCCTTAATTTTACTAAGCGCATTCCAGTTTTTCAACTTGGAATTTTCACATCGGTCATCATGCACCCATGTCCTATTTGGGACATTTCTGAAGCTGGTCAATGGAATTTACCCCCATCAAACCATATATTTTTGAAAAGTAGACACCCTAGGGTATTTCAAATGCTTGTATTTTAACACTTTCCATGCACTAATTCAACCACCAGTCTTTGTCAAACTTTTGGGTAGTCATTATTTTGTGTTATTTTTCACACACATTGTACTTTAGGCATGGATTCTCAGTTCCTGTTATGTGTTACTGCCAAAAAAAACCTCAATATGTGTTCAACAACATCTCCTGAGTACAATGATACCACCCATGTATAGGTGTGTCGGGTTCTCTGGGGGCTAAAAGGCCTTAATTTTAGGAAGCGCATTCCAGTTTTTCAACTTGGAATTTTCACATCGGTCATCATGCACCCATGTCCTATTTGGGACATTTCTGAAGCTGGTCAATGGAATTTACCCCCATCAAACCATATATTTTTGAAAAGTAGACACCCAAGGGTATTTCAAATGCTTGTATTTTAACACTTTCCATGCACTAATTCAACCACCAGTCTTTGTCAAACTTTTGGGTAGTCATTATTTTGTGTTATTTTTCACACACATTGTACTTTAGGCATGGATTCTCAGTTCCTGTTATGTGTTACTGCCAAAAAAAACCTCAATATGTGTTCAACAACATCTCCTGAGTACAGTGATACCACCCATGTATAGGTGTGTCGGGTTCTCTGGGGGCTAAAAGGCCTTAATTTTAGGAAGCGCATTCCAGTTTTTCAACTTGGAATTTTCACATCGGTCATCATGCACCCATGTCCTATTTGGGACATTTCTGAAGCTGGCCAATGGAATTTACCCCCATCAAACCATATATTTTTGAAAAGTAGACACCCTAGGGTATTTCAAATGCTGGTATTTTAACACTTTCCATGCACTAATTCAACCACCAGTCTTTGTCAAACTTTTGGGTAGTCATTTTTTTGTGTTATTTTTCACACACATTGTACTTTAGGCATGGATTCTCAGTTCCTGTTATGTGTTACTGCCAAAAAACACCTCAATATGTGTTCAACAACATCTCCTGAGTACAGTGATACCACCCATGTATAGGTGTGTTGGGTTCTCTGGGGGCTAGAAGGCCTTATTTTTAGGAAGCGCATTCCATTTTTTTACACTTCCCATTTTCACATCCGATGCACCAATGTTCAATTTAAGACATTTCTGAAGCCGGCCAATGTAATTTACCCCCATAAAACCATATATTTTTGAAAAGTAGACATCCTAGGGTATTTCAAATGCAGGTGTTTTAACACTTTCCATACACTAATTCAACCACTAGTCTTTGTCAAACTATTGGGCATTCATTTCTTTGTGTTATTTTTCACATTAATTGTACTTTAGACATGGATTCACAGCTCCTGTTATGTGTTACTACCAAAGAAGACACCAATATGTGGTCACCAACATCTCCTGAGTTCAGTGATACCACCTATGCATAGGTTTGGTGGCTTGTTTGGGCGGTGCAATGCCAAATGTCTGACATGTGTTTGTGATTTTTTTTCACATTTAACATATTTTCTTTGCCTATCGTCTTTTTTTGGGGGTCTTTTAACATACCCCAATTTATTTGTTTTCCATAAATGTGATTATATTTAAAAAGTTGACCCCCCAAGGTATTATACATGGAGTGGTTTGATGACTTTGATGCAACCGTTTTAGCCCAAAAAATTGGAGAAAGTATATGGTGGTAATTTTTCAATTTTCATTGTTACAGACACATTGCTTTTTTACTATGATTTAGGAGAGACTGTTGTAAGTTATTGCAAAAGAATACTTCAGGTTGTTTTCTGCAAGGCACCCTGAGTACACCTATGCCCCCCATGCATAGGTTTGCCAGGATTTTGGGAAGGTTATGTTACATGATTTTAGTTAGTAAAAATGAGAGTATTTCTTCTGATAGGCCTATCTTTAGTTTGGGGCCTATCACATACCCCACTTTTATTTATTGCATTCAAAGTGTATATTTTTTAAATGTTGACACCCCAAGGTATTGTATATGGTGTGCTTTGATGCCTTTGAAGCAACCGTTTTAGCCCAAAAAATTGGAGAAAGTATATGGTGGTAATTTTTCAATTTTCATTTTTACAGACACATTGCTTTTTGACTATGATTTAGGAGAGATTGTTGTAAGTTATTGCAAAAGAATACTTCAGGTTGTTTTCTGCAAGGCACCCTGAGTACACCTATGCCCCCCATGCATAGGTTTGCCAGGATTTTGGGAAGGTTATGTTACAATTTTATGACTTGTGATTTTAGTTATTAAAAATGAGAGTATTTCTTCTGATAGGCCTATCTTTAGTTTGGGGCCTATCACATACCCCACTTTTATTTATTGCATTCAAAGTGTATATTTTTTAAATGTTGACACCCCAAGGTATTGTATATGGTGTGCTTTGATGCCTTTGAAGCAACCGTTTTAGCCCAAAAAATTGGAGAAAGTATATGGTGGTAATTTTTCAATTTTCATTGTTACAGACACATTGCTTTTTTACTATGATTTAGGAGAGACTGTTGTAAGTTATTGCAAAAGAATACTTCAGGTTGTTTTCTGCAAGGCACCCTGAGTACACCTATGCCCCCCATGCATAGGTTTGCCAGGATTTTGGGAAGGTTATGTTACATGATTTTAGTTATTAAAAATGAGAGTATTTCTTCTGATAGGCCTATCTTTAGTTTGGGGCCTATCACATACCCCACTTTTATTTATTGCATTCAAAGTGTATATTTTTTAAATGTTGACACCCCAAGGTATTGTATATGGTGTGCTTTGATGCCTTTGAAGCAACCGTTTTAGCCCAAAAAATTGGAGAAAGTATATGGTGGTAATTTTTCAATTTTCATTTTTACAGACACATTGCTTTTTGACTATGATTTAGGAGAGATTGTTGTAAGTTATTGCAAAAGAATACTTCAGGTTGTTTTCTGCAAGGCACCCTGAGTACACCTATGCCCCCCATGCATAGGTTTGCCAGGATTTTGGGAAGGTTATGTTACAATTTTATGACTTGTGATTTTAGTTATTAAAAATGAGAGTATTTCTTCTGATAGGCCTATCTTTAGTTTGGGGCCTATCACATACCCCACTTTTATTTATTGCATTCAAAGTGTATATTTTTTAAATGTTGACACCCCAAGGTATTGTATATGGTGTGCTTTGATGCCTTTGAAGCAACCGTTTCAGCCCAAAAAATTGGAGAAAGTATATGGTGGTAATTTTTCAATTTTCATTGTTACAGACACATTGCTTTTTTACTATGATTTAGGAGAGACTGTTGTAAGTTATTGCAAAAGAATACTTCAGGTTGTTTTCTGCAAGGCACCCTGAGTACACCTATGCCCCCCATGCATAGGTTTGCCAGGATTTTGGGAAGGTTATGTTACATGATTTTAGTTATTAAAAATGAGAGTATTTCTTCTGATAGGCCTATCTTTAGTTTGGGGCCTATCACATACCCCACTTTTATTTATTGCATTCAAAGTGTATATTTTTTAAATGTTGACACCCCAAGGTATTGTATATGGTGTGCTTTGATGCCTTTGAAGCAACCGTTTTAGCCCAAAAAATTGGAGAAAGTATATGGTGGTAATTTTTCAATTTTCATTGTTACAGACACATTGCTTTTTGACTATGATTTAGGAGAGACTGTTGTAAGTTATTGCAAAAGAATACTTCAGGTTGTTTTCTGCAAGGCACCCTGAGTACACCTATGCCCCCCATGCATAGGTTTGCCAGGATTTTGGGAAGGTTATGTTACAATTTTATGACTTGTGATTTTAGTTATTAAAAATGAGAGTATTTCTTCTGATAGGCCTATCTTTAGTTTGGGGCCTATCACATACCCCAGTTTTATTTATTGCATTCAAAGTGTATATTTTTTAAATGTTGACACCCCAAGGTATTGTATATGGTGTGCTTTGATGCCTTTGAAGCAACCGTTTTAGCCCAAAAAATTGGAGAAAGTGTATGGTGGTAATTTTTCAATTTTCATTTTTACAGACACATTGCTTTTTGACTATAATTTAGGAGAGACTGTTGTAAGTTATTACAAAAACATACTTCAGGTTGTTTTCTGCAAGGCACCCTGAGAACACCTATGTCCCCCATGCATAGGTTTGACAGGGGTTTTGGTTAAAAAAAAAACAGGCCCAATTTTAGAAAAAAATAGAGTAGTGAAATGTAAAAATCTGGCACAGTAAAAGTAAAAAAAACAAAAAAACATCTAACTGTAAACATAACCAAAAAAAAATATATATATGTAACAGCAAATGTATTTATTTTTTTAAAAATTGACCATTGTATGGTACCGCTTGAAGCAGTCCCCAATGCAGAGTGCAGGCTGTCCAGGGCAATCAGGACAGTAATATATGGTGTCCCTTCTCTTCCCCCTCTTGGTACAGACTCTGCATTTTTTTTGTGGTTTCTGCTTTGTGGCAGTAGGGGGGATTTTAAAAATAAAATGGGTAGCCCCAACTCTGCTCTCTCCCATCACCGCCCGGGGAGCAGGTGCATCATGGTACAAAATCCCCGTAATAATCTGGAGCTGAAACTGTAAAAAAGTCTTTTTAACTCTGGGGTTTGCTTTTTTGAACAACAAAAAAGCGTTGTGGGTTGCAATCTGCATTAGGTAAATTGCAACCTTTTTGTACCAGGCCCTTGTCTTCCGCATAATTAGGTAGGGCTGCAGCAGCTGATCAGCCAGATCAACCCCACCCATATGCCGGTTATAAGACTTGATGCACACTGGCTTCCTTATGATCTCAGCTCTGCCACGTACAGAAACCGCCACCGTCCTCTCTGTGTGGATGGTGGTAAGAAGGTATACATCCTTCTTGTCTCTGTACTTCAGTGCCAACAGCTCCTCTTGGCGCAGAGCTGAGGTCTCCCCCCTTCGTAGCCGGGTGCGTACAAGCTGTCCTGGGAAACCTGCGCGGTTCTTTTTAATTGTACCGCAAGCTACTGTATCAAAGCAATACAGTAGCTTGAACAAAAGGACACTTGTATAAAAATTGTCTAAGTACAAGTGATACCCTTTGTTCATTAGGGGTAATATCAGGTCCCAGACAATCTTGCCAGTGGTTCCCATATGTTCTGGGCAACCTGGAGGGTCAAGGTGGCTATCCTTTCCCTCATACACCCGGAAGGCCTGAGTATACCCAGTCTCGCTGTCACAGAGCTTATACACCTTTACCCCATATCTGGAGCGTTTGGAAGGAATATACTGCTTGAATCCCAGCCTTCCCTTATACTTCATTAGGGATTCATCAACGCATATATTCCTTCCAGGTGTATAAGCCTCTGCAAACCTGGCAGAAAAGTGGGTTATCAGGGGGCGGATTTTATACAGCCTGTCAAATTGGGGATGCTCCCTAGGGGGGCACAGGCTGTTGTCGCTGAAGTGCATGAAATGCAGAATCATTTCATACCTCTTCCTCGACATAGTCTGGGAGAAAATGGGGGTAGAGCAGATTGGGCTAGTACTCCAGTAGGAGCGAATGGAGGGTTTCTTTATGATGCCCATCAGCATAGTCAATGCCCAGAATTTTTTGAATTCTGGCACATTTATGGGGGCCCATTGCTGCTTTGCCAAATATGTTCCAGGCTTTGCAGCACGGAACTGATGGGCATATAAATTAGTTTGGGCGACAATGTTCCCCAATATATCATCGCCCAGAAACACTTCCAGAAACTGCTGGGGGCTAAAACCTGCCACATCTATATTTATGCCAGCATTTGCTGTGAAGGGTGGGATATCTGGCCTCTGGAGATGAGGCGTTACCCACTCTTCAGCAGCAATGGCAGCAACACGCCTCCTTCTGGCAGGGGGGCTAGCAGCCACAGATACATCACTATCAGTTGAGACTGCATCTAGTGATGTATCTGAGCACATGGCAGGGTCAAAATTGGGGTCTGAGTCAGAAATAGAGGCATCTGACTCTGACGCAAGGATGGCATACGCCTCCTCAGCACTATATCTTTTCTGTGACATTTTTGTATCTGTCACAGAAAACAATTACTAAAAAAAATTTAATTAACTAAATTAACTAAATTAACTAGCAAAAAAGTACAGCTATGCTACTGCCAGTGATTTATAGCGATCACTGGCAAGCTAGAGGTTAATGGCTCTGAAAATTAAATTAAATTAACTAAATGTTTCTGAAAAGAGCCTTTGGGTTTTTAAAAAATTACAACAACAAAATTAACCCCTAAAAAAAATGCACAGACAGCAAAAAAGTACAGCTATGCAACTGCCAGTGATTTATAGCGATCACTGGCAAGCTAGGGGTTAATGGCTCTGAAAATTAAATTAACTAAATTAATTAACTAAATTAACTAGCAAAAAATACAGCTATGCTACTGCCAGTGATTTATAGCGATCACTGGCAAGCTAGGGGTTAATGGCTCTGAAAATTAAATTAACTAAATGTTTCTGAAAAGAGCCTTTGGGTTTTTAAAAAATTACAACAACAAAATTAACCCCTAAAAAAATGCACAGACAGCAAAAAAGTACAGCTATGCAACTGCCAGTGATTTATAGCGATCACTGGCAAGCTAGGGGTTAATGGCTCTGAAAATTAAATTAACTAAATGTTTCTGAAAAGAGCCTTTGGGTTTTTAAAAAATTACAACAACAAAATTAACCCCTAAAAAAATGCACAGACAGCAAAAAAGTACAGCTATGCAACTGCCAGTGATTTATAGCGATCACTGGCAAGCTAGGGGTTAATGGCTCTGAAAATTAAATTAAATTAACTAAATATTTCTGAAAAGAGCCTTTGGTTTTTAAAAAATTACAACAACAAAATTAACCCCTAAAAAAATGCACAGACAGCAAAATGCAGCAAAAAAAAAGTGCACCTTTGCTACTGCCAGTGATATATAGTGATCACTGGCAAGCTAGGGGTTAATGGCACTGAAAATTAAATTAAATTAACTAAATGTTTCTGAAAAGAGCCTTTGGGTTTTTAAAAAATTACAACAACAAAATTAACCCCTAAAAAAACGCACAGACAGCAAAATGCAGCAAAAAAAAGTGCACCTATGTTACTGCCAGTGATATATAGTGATCACTGGCAAGCTAGGGGTTAATGGCTCTGAAAAGAGCCTTTGGTTCTATATTTTTTAACAAATAAAAGAAATAAATCTCTCTCTCTGCTAAATACAGGTCTCTCTCTCTCTCCAACAAAATGGCAAGTGAGGAGAGGGAGGGAGATCCACACTGATCATAGTCAATATTTACAAATATTGACATGATCAGACAAATGGGGTATTTTATTATTATTATTTTTTTTAGGGTGGGAGGCTCAGATTGGGTGACCCTAGCTTGCCCCTATGATGATGCAGGCTAGGGACACCCCCAGAGACCCCATGATGCACTGGGCATCGCCATCTTGGATGCCTAGTGAAGGGGGAGGGGGGGGGGGGGCTATTTAGGGCTTTTTTTATTTTAATCGTTTTTATTTTTATTTTATTTTTTATTTTAATTTACAACTAACTAAGTGCCTCGACCCACCGAGGCACTTAGCAAACAAGCAGAGCATCGGAAGCGTGTCCGATCGCTTCCGATGCTCTGAAACACTGCCGGGCTCCACGTGGAGCGAAACCGGAAGTGATCACTCGTGGGGGAGTGATCAATCCGGTCCCGGCACTCGGGAACAGTATTGCAGGATGCCTAGACATCAAGGCAAGCCTGCAATACTGTTAGAGCAGCTGGAAGCGATTTCGATCGCTTCCAGTGCTCTGTTAAACCGACGACGTATGCCATACGTCCTCGGTCGTTAAGTGCTTTTTTTTTGAGGACGTATGGCATACGTCGTCGGTCGTTAAGGGGTTAAAGATCTGATCACTTTTGAGTCTCAAACTCTACCACAATATTTAGGCATACCTGTAGAAGAACTCCCAATAAAAATAGAGAGAGCACATAGAATAGGTATTAAGAGATCAGAGCAAGATCATATTAAAGGGAGGCCCATCATGATTAAAGTACTAAATTTCCAGGACAAGGTCACCCTACTAAGACAATACTGTAAACACCACAAATTCATGATATCTAATAACCGTATCTATCTTTTCCAAGATTTCTCAGCAGAGACTAGTAGTAAAAGACGTGAGATGGCTCCCTATTGTACCAAGTTGATTGAAGCTAAATGGTCAGCGCAAATGATTTATCCAGCTAAAATACTTGTGGAAATCAATGGTACGATGAGGACCCTTCTGACAACTACTGAGGCTAAAGATTTCTGTCTAGAACAGGGCTTGTGATAGGGGCACATACCAGATTAGTGATAGAATCACCAGGGCAAGATGTTGACTAAGCAAGCTATATTTTGTGTTGTTTTTATTTTTTGTTTTAAGATATTGAAACACTATGTGGATTCTATTTTCGGCAATGTTTTGTGGACTTTTTATCGGAGGGAGGGTCTGGTGTGCTGGGGGGAGGGGGGGAGCCAAATGAGATGGGTGATTTGAGGTCTTTAATTGAGTTAAGGACAAAAATAGGATGTTGGAAAAAATTAATTTTATATCTTGGAATGTAGGTGGTATCTCATCGCCCATAAAAAGGAAGCTAATATTAAAGCAATTAGGACAATTTAAGCCGAGTGTGGCGATGGTACAAGAGACGCACTTAAAACCATCCGAAGCGGAGAAATTAAAAAGTAAGTGGGTGGGGCAGGTAGTAGCTACACCGTATTGCGGCAGGAAAAAAGGGGTAGAGATTTTATTTAATAAGAATTGTGAATATAAAATATTAACACAAGAGATGGACATACAGGCAAGATATATAATCATAGACATCCAAATCAATAACTTAAATGTAGTTTTATGTAACGTATATGGTCCAAATAAGATTGACGATGAGTTTTGGGTGGGGCTGAGCAAGAAATTAATTAAATATATAGGGAAGAACATCATTATAGGGGGGGATTTTAATTTGACACCGGTACCTTTAGTAGATAGACTTAAGTGTAGTCTAACCAGGAACATCAAAAAGGAAAGGAGTCTTCTGAAAAAGTTCATGAAAGGGCTGAGGGTGCTGGATGTTTGGAGAGATCAAAACCCTGATGCACGTGAATTTACATGTGTATCAAAAACATTTAAGACCCTCTCAAGAATCGATTTTTTTCTAAGCTCTGAAAATATGTTGGGTTTGAATCTGAAAGCGGATATTAACCCCTTAATGACCACAGCACTTTTCCATTTTCTGTCCGTTTGGGACCAAGGCTATTTTTACATTTTTGAGATGTTTGTGTTTAGCTGTAATTTTCCTCTTACTCATTTACTGTACCCACACATATTATATAACGTTTTTCTCGCCATTAAATGGACTTTCTAAAGATACCATTATTTTCATCATATCTTATAATTTACTATAAAAAAAATTATAAAATATGAGGAAAAAATGGAAAAAAAACACACTTTTTCTAACTTTGACCCCCAAAATCTGTTACATATCTACAACCACCAAAAAACACCCATGCTAAATAGTTTCTAAATTTTGTCCTGATTTTAGAAATACCCAATGTTTACATGTTCTTTGCTTTTTTTGTAAACTATAGGGCCATAAATAAAAGTAGCACTTTGCTATTTCCAAACCATTTCTTTTCAAAATTAGCGCTAGTTACATTAGAACACTGATATCTTTCAGGAATCTCTGAATATCCATTGACATGTATATATTTTTTTTTAGTAGACATCCCAAAGCATTGATCTAGGCCCATTTTGGTATATTTCATGCCACCATTTCACCGCCAAATGCAATCAAATACAAAAAATCGTTCACTTTTCACAAATTTTTTCACAAACTTTTGGTTTCTCACTGAAATTATTTACAAACAGCTTGTGCAATTATGGCATAAATGGTTGTAAATTCTTCTCTGGCATCCCCTTTGTTCAGAAATAGCAGACATATATGACTTTGGCGTTGCTTTTTGGTAATTAGAAGGCAGCTAAATGCCACTGCGCACCACACGTGTATTATGCCCAGCAGTGAAGGGGTTAATTAGGGAGCATGTAGGGAGCTTTTTGGGGTAGTTTTAGCTTTAGTGTAGTGTAGTAGACACCCCCAAGTATTGATCTAGGCCAATTTTGGTATATTTCATGCCACCATTTCACCGCCAAATGCGATCAAATTAAAAAAAAACGTTAAATTTGTCTCAATTTTAGGTTTCTCACTGAAATTATTTACAAACAGCTTGTGCAATTATGGCACAAATGGTTGTAAATGCTTCTCTGGGATCCCCTTTGTTCAGAAATAGCAGACATATATGGCTTTGGCATTGCTTTTTGGTAATTAGAAGGCCTCTAAATGCTGCTGCGCATCACACGTGTATTATGGCTAGCAGTGAAGGGGTTAATTATGTAGCTTGTAGGGAGCTTGCAGGGTTAATTTTATCTTTAGTGTAGAGCTCAGCCTCCCACCTGAAACATCAGACCCCCTGATCCCTCCCAAACAGCTCTCTTCCCTCCCCCACCCCACAATTGTCCCCGCCATCTTAAGTACTGGCAGAAACTCTGCCAGTACTAAAATAAAAGGTATTTGGCCCTTTTTAAAAAAAAAAAAAAAAAGAAGCATATTTACATATGCTATTGTGTAGGATCCCCCCTTAGACCCCAACCTCACTGATCCCCCACCAAACAGCTCTCTAACCCTTCCCCTCTGCCTTAATGGGCGCCATCTTGGGTACTGGCAGCTGTCTGCCAGTACCCAGTTTTGTACAAAATGTGGCTTTTCTTAAAAAAAAATCCCTTTTCTGTAGTGTAGCTTTCCCCCCCACCAAGACCAACCCCCAACCCCTTCCAGATCCCTTAGATTAAATTTATAATGATGAAAATGTATTTTTTTTTTTTACTTTGAACTTTTTTTTTCTGTAGTGTAGCGGTTCCCACCCGCTCCCGCCCGTGCACGCGCCCGCCCACCACCCCCCCCCCGTGCACGCGCTCCCGCGCGTGCCCCCCGTAGGTCCCGCCCCCAATCCCGCCCCCTCCACTCCACACACAGCATCGATGGCCGCCCACCCGCCTCCCAAGTAAGCTCCCACCCGCCAACGATACCGGCCACCGATGTCCGGTGCAGAGAGGGCCACGGAGTGGCTCTCTCTTCATCGGATGGCCAAGGGGGGTTATTGCAGGATGCCTCCATATCGAGGCATCACTGCAATAACCGGAAAGCAGCTGGAAGCGAGCAGGATCGCTTCCAGCTGCTTTCCAGACCAAGGACGTACGCCACATGTCCTCGGTCATTAACTGTATTTTTTTTGAGGACGTGTGGCGTACGTCCTTGGTCGTTAAGGGGTTAAGGATATATGTATTTCAGATCATGTGATTATAACCTTAGAAATTCAGAACGTAATACCAGCAGGGGGTGGTAATGGTAGAATTAGATTCCCTAGACACCTATCGTACAATATACATTTCAAGAATTATATTTTAGAAAAATGGAAGGAATATAAATTTTTTAACAGTAGCTATACTGGCAAATGGGAGATATATTGGGAAACAGCTAAAGCATATATTAGAGGGAGTGTAAAGCATACCTGTGTAAATGGAAAAAGAAAAATAGGGAACGAGAATGCCAACTTAATAATCAACTCAAGAACACATATAGAGCCTACATAAGCAATGTTAATCCACAGACTTGGCTGAAGTATCAAAATAGTAAACAAGAAAAAGATATATTCACAAAACAAATGGTTTTACAACAAGATGAAAAAGATAGAGCTAAATACAGAGGAGTCTATGGAAGATCCGCTAAATATATAGCTAGATTAAGTAAAATGCAGAGACAAAGGAACTATATATCAGCTATCAAAGTAGGGACAGATAGGGCAAATATGACAAAGGAAGTGAAGCAGTTAATGTTTAAATATTTTGAAGAGCTTTATACGAAGTCTGTAGTGGATTCTCAGCAGCAAAAATAGTTTTGGGAACAACTAGAAACTAGGAAACTCGAAGAGGCCGACAGAGAGGGGCTAAATCTACCAATAACAGAAGAAGAGGTAACTCAGACTATTAGGCAGATGAAAAGTAACAAAGCACCGGGACCTGATATGCTCCTGGCCGAATTTTACAAAATGCTAAGTAGTGAAATCACACCTACGCTTACTAACTTATATAATAGCTATTTTTTAAAAAGGGAAATGTACTCTAAGTATTTTGCGGCTTCCTCTATTACGTTAATTTTAAAAAAAGGCAGAGCCCCAGAAGATCCAGGATCCTACAGACCAATATCACTGTTAAACAGTGATTATAAGATACTAACCACTATCATAGCGAATAGACTTAAAAAAATACTACATAAAATAATTCACATAGACCAGGTAGGCTTTATGACGGGACGCAACCCAGCCAGAAATATCCGTAAAGTTCTCGTTACACTAGATCAGTGTTGTCAAGACACGAAGCAAAATCTCAATAAAGACTGCCCAGACTTAGCGGTGTTAGCAATAGATGTGGAAAAAGCATTTGATGCTATAACCTGGGACCACCTTTTTACAGTATTAGGGAAGTTTGGAGTGCAAGGGAATATTGAGTCCTTTATAAAACTTATATATAGAGAACCGACATCTAACTTAATTATTAACGGTGAAACTACTCCAGACATTGTGCTTAAAAAAGGTACAAGACAAGGTTGTCCCTTGTCTCCCATGTTGTTCAATCTATCAATAGAGCCATTAGCTATTAGGCTAAGAAAAGAATTAGAAGGCATTAAAATTCACCAGCAGAAGATCGTTCTTTCTTTTTTTGCGGATGACTTACTACTATTTCTTTTGAATACTACCAAAAGCATTAAAAAACTTCTGGACATCATAAAGCAATTAAGTGCATTTTCGGGCTATAAAGTCAATGTAGATAAATCGGAGATTATGTGGTTATATGGATCAAGCCAGAAGTGTAAAGACTGTCCATTCAGGGTAGTTGAACAGATTAAATATTTAGGCTTAACTATTAATAGGAATCTGAAGCAATGGTATGGCAAAAATATTACACCATGTCTGGATAAATGTATAGCAGATTGCAAAAGATGGTGTAACTTGCCTATTAATATCTCTGCCAGAGTTATGTTAATTAAAACAATAATTTTCCCTCGAATATTGTATCTTCTGCAGAATTTACCTATTATAATAACACAGAAAGACTGCATTAGTTTTAATAGGATGTGTAATAGGTTTATATGGGCAGGAGGGAAAGTAAGATGCGCTGCAGAAATAACAACTCTTCCCCTCAAAGCTGGGGGGCTGGCACTCCCAAATCTCCAAGCTTATAATATAGTCGCATTGGCAAAATATGCGATAGATTGGATTATTGAGGGAAACTATGTTTCCTATGGTCCGCAAGAAGCAGAGATATGCGCTCCCTATACGTTGAAAGCACTTCTGCACTGTGAATCCAAAAATCTCCCAAAAAAGATTAGGCAGCGGTTAACGTTTAACAACATTATAATAGCCTGGCATAAACTGGGTAAAGGAGTAGGAATAAACATGTATAAGTCAAGGTACCTATCGATACTAGGGAATCCGAAATTCCAAGCAGGATGTAGCAAAAGTGGAGTTTTTCATAGATGGTGTAGGAAGGGCATTGTTAATTTGATACAAATTGAGGAGAACACAACACATATAGTTAAATCATTTGATGAATTAAAAGATGAATTTCAGCTAAAGAATACAGATTTCTTTGCATATCTGCAAGTCAGGCACTTTCATAATGAGTTACAGGCTAAATATGGGAATGACTGGTCATTAGGAGGATTAGATAAAACTATTACAGTATTTGCACAAAAGAAATATGCGATCAGCATGATTTATAATTTCCAAATGAACTATAAAATAGAAGCACATTTACAGACGTTGAAAGATAAATGGAGGAAAGTACATGTTATAGTGTCAAGGGAGGAGCTAGCAGATAGTTTCAACACTGTCCTAAGGACAACCAAGGTTACTACTTGGAGAGAGTCACATTTTAAAGTAATCAATCAACTATATGTCACACCTAGTAAAATAGCAACTTTAGTTTTATTTAAATCCCGACAGATACACTGAGACTGTATGAATGTTGAGATATCGATTGATAGGGATCAGCTAGAAATCGGCTGACTGAGTTAAATCTCAGCAGTACGCAGGTAGGAGGACGCCTTTGAGCGCATAGCCTGTGTGAGCACTGTATGATTTATACTTGAAACCTACTCAATAAAAACTTCACCACTATAGTATTCTCTAGAGCACGTAGCCCTTATATTTTACCTTTACCTTTCGGTTTAGGTTTGGTTTTATGATGTTAGAGTTGGGTCACTTGGAATGACAATATATAGAAACAATTTATGATTGTTTGTTTCTATACAGTGATCCGATTTAAGTAAATTGTCTGTCTTTGTATATATGTTAAATAAAGTGTTAAAATTTTTAACTAACCTTATCTAATTTAATAGTGCCTAATTCAGCACTTAGCTTAAATGCTACAAATCCTTGAATTCCTTCCCTAACCAACCTTACACCTAGTAAAATAGCAAGATGGTACAAGAATATGGATATGGCTTGTTATAAATGCGGCGCTAAAGAAGCTGACTTAGAACATTGTTTGTTTGTCTGCCCAAAAATTCGGCAGTTTTGGTATAAAGTACAATTTTGGTTGAATAGGTGGCTAGACCAGAAACTCCAAATAAACAATAAAATGGTGCTCTTTTTATATCAGGGTACAGATCGGCACGAAAACCCCAGTCTTATTAACACGGCAATCCTCCAAGGCAGATCACTGATTTTGGGTAATTGGAAAACCTTAAAAGCACCAAGTATTTCACAGTTGGTAAGAGGGATGAAGAATCAGATGATTTTGGAACAATATGATATCTATCTAGATGTAAATAAAGATATAAAAAGGTTTTTTCACAAATGGCTAAACATAATAGAAACTGAGTCACTGGATGTACAACTTCAAATTATTAAACCTCTAATTAAGTCAAAAATAGTTAGATCCATGATTGCCAAGGAGGAATTGCCAAGCGCCTGGAGTGCTCTGCTATAGGAGGTAGCATTGAACCTCAGTGGGGGTGCTCGCCCCCCCCCCGCACACCAGAAGCTAGTCTGACCCACTCTGATGGGAGTCCACACTTGTGTTACATGTGGGTTTTTGTTGTGTTTTTTTGTTTGTTTGTTTTTGTTTTTTTTTTCTCTCCCCATGCCGCCCTTCCTAACTCTTATTCTTTGATGTATCATAGGTATATGGCGCCTGGGTTTTCTTTTCCTTTTTTCTTTCTTTTTTTTTTTTTAGGTGTTTGTACCCCTTGAGGTTATGTATGGAACAAAGGGGGACGGCAGAAAATTCTATACAATTATGTATAATTATGGTTTTGATGTGGGGGGGCAAGAAAGTCTATGTTATTGCAAGAAGAACTGTATTTGTGTTGACAAAATGTGATTGACCCTTCAAACATATATATCTGTATAATAATTTATAAAACAATAAAAAGATTTTAAAAAAAAAAATGCTTCCTCAAAGTTATCCCCGTTCATAACAAATTATGGGTTTCAACCATCCTTGTTGCCCAATTCATTCATGTCTCAGGGTATTCCGGCTTTGGAGGAGTATCTCCGGCAACTCCATCCACGTGCGTGCAGATTCAGGATTACCTTCATCGTTCTATGCAGCGCCAAAAGTTCCAGGTTGATCGTAGGCGTCTGCCCGCGTCTTCCTACCAGGTTGGTGAGAGAGTTTGGCTGCCCTTCCGCAACTTGAACCTTCATGTGCCTTCCAATAAACTGGCTCACCGTTATGTTGGCTCTTTTTGAATACTCCGATGGGTCAATCCTGTGGCCTACGCTTGACCTTCCGCCTGCAATGCGCATCTCCAATGTTTTTCATGTCTCCCTCTTGAAACCATTGGTTTGTAATCGGTTTACCACTGTGTTGCCTCGTCCCCGTCCTATCTTTGTTGACAACCATGAGGAGTATGAGGTCAGCAGCATTATTGACTCTTGTATGTCCAGGGGCTGCATACAGTATTTCGTTCACTGGAGGGGCTACGGTCCGGAGGAGCGTTCATGGGTTCCCTCCTCTGATGTTCATGCTCCCGCCCTCCTCCGTGCCTTGTATGCCCGTTTCCCCAATAAGCCTTTTGTCCTCCCATGGGGGAGGGGTCGTTGAGGGGAGGGTACTGTCAGGGTTTTTTCCCTGCTTTGTTTGCCATGTGCTGCTAGCAGACATTTTACTCACCTCTCTTGCTGACTCTGGTGCATACTGTGTGATGCTGCTCATTTCCTGCACTTCCTTTTATGGCCAGACTGGTGTACATCATCCGTGTGAGACAGGATGCAGTCTCAGAATTGTGATGTCATCACTTATTATTTAAAGGGCCTCTGTTCAGTATGCTATGCCCTTGCGTTGTCTGAGACCTGTTTGTGAGAGCTCCTGTGTATTACTTGGCTGACTGAGGTCCATCCTGGTTCCTGATCCCTGGCTTGTTCCTGACTCTGCTGTTCTCCTTGTTCCTGTTTCCGGCTTGCCTGACTATTTGCTTTGAATCCTGACTCGGCTCGTCTGACTACCAGCTCTGGTTTTGATTCCTGGCTTGTTATTTGACTTGTGGACTTTTTATTATTTTTTGCTATTAATAAAGGTGTGACTATTTTTGCACTTCTCATCTCATTCTGATTCCTGGCACCCTGACACTTCCTCAACCATCTCTCTTGTACCTCAACCATCTCCTACCTGATCTACCACCTGTTATACCTGTTCTCAAGTCTCCACACATCTACGCAACCTCTGCTCTCTGCTTTGCACCTTGACACAACAGTTGATCGCTTCCCAGGCACGACAAAAATGACAAGCAGATAGACGAAGGAGGTTGTCACCACTGTATCATGTAGGGGACAAGGTGTGGCTCCCTACCCAACATCTCCACTTGACTTGTCCTTCCAAGAAACCGGGACCACTATTCCTAGGTCCTTTCTCAGTAACAAAATTAGTGAACCCTGTGGCAGTTCGATTGAGCCTACCTCCCACACTCAAGATCCACCCAGTGTTCCATGTGTCTCTCCTGAAAACATGCCATCCAGACTCGTTTCCTGGTAGGACTGCCGCTCCTCCTCCACCTATTAAAGTAGATGGTATTGAAGAGTACGAGATACAAGAGATCCTGGATTCCAGACGACGTTGTTGCTGGGTGGAGTACCTGGACCACTGGACCACAGAATCTGTTGGCGCTCTACAAATACCTGATAATAATAATAATAATAATAATAAGGGGTATGGTCCTGAGGAACAGTCCTGGGAGCCTGTGTGTAATCTCCATGCCAGTGCAAAGGTGCGGACCTTTTTCCCAGTTCGTGTCCGGAGGCCACTCCTTGGTGGGGGTCTATGTCGTGGTACCAGGGGTACCCTCTTACCTGGGCACCGATGGGGGGCTCGGCGGGTGTTGTCACGGCACCCCCCCCAGGACTGTCATGGCATTCTGAGGTAATTGCGCACGTATGAATTGCGGGTGCGTGCGTGTGTGCATGCGGCTGACATGCACAACACATTCCCTGCTCCTGACAGATAGGGGGAGTGTTCTGTGGCTACACCCTTGTCTTTCCAACTTTTCAATTCACTTCTATGGGTTATACGTGAACGAGCACGCAATTCGGCTGTTTGGATTAGGTGGCTTAACGCGAGAGCAAAATAACATAATTTATGTAAGAACTTACATGATAAATTCATTTCTTTCATATTAGCAAGAGTCCATGAGCTAGTGACGTATGAGATATACATTCCTACCAGGAGGGGCAAAGTTTCCCAAACCTTAAAATGCCTATAAATACACCCCTCACCACACCCACAATTCAGTTTAACGAATAGCCAAGAAGTGGGGTGATAAAAAAGGAGCGAAAGCATCAAAAAAATAAGGAATTGGAATAATTGTGCTTTATACAGAAAATCATAACCACCACAAAAATAGGGTGGGCCTCATGGACTCTTGCTAATATGAAAGAAATTAATTTATAAGGTAAGTTCTTACATAAATTATGTTTTCTTACATGTAATTAGCAAGAGTCCATGAGCTAGTGACGTATGGGATAATAAATACCCAAGATGTGGAACTTCCACGCAAGAGTCACTAGAGAGGGAGGGATAAAATAAAGACAGTCATTTCCGCTGAAAAATTAATCCACTACCCAAATCAAAAAAGTTTCAATTTTTATAATGAAAAAAACTGAAAATACAAGCAGAAGAATCAAACTGAAACAGCTGCCTGAAGTACCATTCTACCAAAACTGCTTCTAAAGAAGAGAAAACATCAAAATGGTAGAACATAGTAAAAGTATGCAAAGAAAACCAAGTCATTGCTTTGCAAACCTGATCCACAGAAGCTTCATTCTTAAAAAACCCAGGAAGTAGAAACTTACCAAGTAGAATGAGCCATAATCCTCCGAGGCGGGAATCCACCCGACTCCAAATAAGCATGATGAATCAGAAATTTAAGCAAGATACCAAATAAATGGCAGAAGCCTTTTGACCTTCCTAACACCAGAAAAGATAACAAATAGACTAGAAGACTATCTGAAATCTGAATAGCTTCAACATAAGATTTCAAAACTCTTACCATATCCAAAGAAAGTAAGAATCTTACCAAAGAAGTCTTAGGAAAAGACAATAATTCCTCCCTAATGTTGATAGAAAACACAACTTTAGGTAAGAATTGAAACGAGGATAGCAAAAACCACCTTATCCTGATGAAAAAAATCAGAAAAGGAGACTCACAAGAAAGAACAGATAATTAAAAATTGTTCTCGCTGAAGAGATGTCTAAAAAGAACAATACTTTCCATGAAAGTAAATAATGTCTAGAGAAAACATATGCTCAAATAGAAGAGCCTGTAAAGCCTTTAGAACCAAATTAAAACTCCAAGGAGGAGAAATTGGCTTAATGACAGGTTTGATAAGAACGAAAGCCTGAACAAAATAATGAATAACAGGAAGGAACACTGCCTTACCCTGATGAAAAATCAGAAAAGGAGATCCACAAGAAAGAGCAGAAAACTCAGAAACTCTTCTAGCAGAAGAGATAACCAAAAGGAACAATACTTTCCAAGAAAATAATTTTAATGTCCAGAGAACGCAAAGGTTCAAACGGAGGAGCCTGTAAAGCCCTCAGTACCAAATTGAGACTCCAAGAAGGAGATATTGACTTAATGACAGGTTTGATACAAGCCAAAGCCTGTACAAAACAATGAATATCAGAATTAATAGCAATCTTTCTGTGAAAAAGAACAGAAAGAGTAGAGATTTGTCCTTTCAAAGAACTTGCAGACAAAACCTTATCTAAACCAACCTGAAAAATTGTAAAATTCTAGGAATTCTAAAAGAATGCCAAAAGAATTTATGAGAAGAACACCAAGAAATGAAAGTCTTCCAAACTCGATAATAAATCTTTCTAGAGACAGATTTACAAACCTGTAACATAGTATTAATCACTGAGTCAGAGAAACCTCTATGACTAAGAATCAAACGTTCAATCTCCATACCTTCAAATTAAATGATTTGAGATCCTGATGGAAAAATGGGCTTTGAGATAAAAAGTCTGGTCTTAACGGAAATGTCCAAGGTTGGCAACTGGCCATCCGAATGAGATCCGCATACCAAAACCTGTGAGGCCATGCTGGAACCACCAGCAGAACAAACGAACGCTCCATTAGAATTTTGGAAGAACTAGAGGCGGAGGATATAGACAGAATGATAATTCCAAGGAAGTGTCAATGCATACGCTACTTCCACCTGAGGATCCCTGGACCTGAAATAGGCCTCTGGGAAGTTCCTTGTTAAGACGAGAGGCCAACAGATCTATTTCTGGAAGCCCTGTAAAGCTTGATAAACAGAGATAATCCGCTTCCCAAACGTCTATACCTGGGAAAAGGACCCCAGAATTTAGATAGGAGCTGGATTTAGCCCAAGCAAATGTCCGAGATACTTTTGTCACAGTCTAAAGACTGATAGTCACACCCTGATGAATGACATACACCACAGATGTGATAATGTCTGAAAAAACAATAAACGTCTCTTCTTCAAAAGAAACCAAGTGAAGAACTCTGGGAATGCACGGAGTTCCAAAATATCAAATGGTAATCTCGCCTCCTGAGATTTCCAAACCCGTTGTGCTGACAGAGAACCTCAGACAGCCTCCCAACCTAAAAGACTTGCATCTATAGAGATCATGGTCCAGGTTGAGAGACCTGTAGAACTAAATGATGGTGATCTTAACCACCTAATCAAAGATAGATAAACATAGAATTTGAAGATTTAAAAAGTGAAATCCTAGAATCCCTGCGCCATTATTCAAAATAATAGAGACTGAAGGTACCGACAGACAGAACCCAATAAAAAAGTCACTTGTCTGTTAGAGACAAAGACAGTGACACAATCTATCTGGAAACCTAAAAAAGGTGACCCTTGTGTGAGGAATCAAGAGCTTTTGATAAAAAAGCTCCTCTAACCATGTCTTGAAAAAACAAAGTTGAATCATATGAGATTCCGTAGTCTCAGAAATTAAAAATAATCTGAATGAAAACAGAAAATGAAGATATGCATCTATTGTATCTAACGAAAACAAATAATGCTATCACTGACCAAAAAAAGGCAGAATAGACCATATAAATACCAAAAGATTTTCTATCTTTGGAACAATGAATAGTTTTGAATAAAAACCTCAAAACCCTGTTCCTAAAAATGGAACAGGAATAAATACCCCAGAAGATTCCAGATCTGAGCAGCGCTTGAGCCATAACAGGTGATCAGCCGCACTTCAACATTACCCAAAATATATAGGAAAATGTTAGCCTTACTGGAATAGCTGGAATATAAAAGAGAGAAAAAGACTTATCATAGACGGTTTAACTCTAAATTTTATTCTACACCAAAATCTAAAAAATTTGGACCGAATAGAACCAAAAAACTTCCAATTAAAAACATGTTACTTGGATAAGAATTTAGAATTTTGTTCCTGAGTAAGAACAACCGAACTAAAATAAGCTCAAAGTTTTATCATGATAACTTATTACAAACCATAGCTAAAGAAAAACATTCATAACATTTTTAAAATAAATGAACTTAGCTTTGGTAGGACTGAACCTCAGTCAAAGGGAATCCCTTAGAAGGATTTTGAAACAGGAACAGAGAAATCTTGCAATATGTAATAGAAAAAAACAATCTTTAACGCAAAATTATCAAATTCCTTAAATGACAGTTTCAGGAATGGGAAAAGAAATGCAAAATAATAAGCTTCTAAAAACCAGAAGCAATAAAAAAGTGAGATTTAAATAACTACATTTTTTGGCGCCAAAAATGACGCCCACATTATTGGCGCTAAATACAACGCCCATATTCTTTGGCGCCAAGTATGACGCCACATCCTCTTACGCTGAAACCGACGCCCACATTTTTTGGCGGGAAAAAAATGTCTGAATACACATGCGTCAAAAAATTATGTTTACAGAATACAACTTCCGGCGTCAACTACGGCGCCGGAAATGACAAAAATTTTTGCGCCAAAAAAGTCTGCGCCAAGAATGACGCAATAAAAAGCAACTTTTTCTGCCCCCGCGAGCCTAACAGCACGCAGGGAAAATGGCCAATTGAGAATTTTCAAGGTAATGAAAAATAAATTGAATTAAAATGCATTATCCCAAATAATGAAACTGACAGTCTGAATTATAAAGGAATACTGATTATCCTGAATCATGGCAAATATAAGTTTAAAGACATATATTTAGAACTTTATATATAAAGTGCCCAACCATAGCTTAGAGTGTCACACAAAATAAGATTTTACTTACCCCAGGACACTCATCTACATATAGTATATAGCCAAACCAGTACTGAAACGAGAATCAGTAGAGGTAATGGTATATAAGAGTATATCGTCGATCTGAAAAGGGAGGTAAGAGATGAATCTCTACGACCGATAACAGAGAACCTATGAAATAGATCCCGTAGAAGGAGACCATGGTATTCAAATAGGCAATACTCTCCTCACATCCCTCTGACATTCACTGCACTCTGAGAGGAAAACCGGGCTCCAGCCTGCTGCGAAGCGCATATCAACGAAGAATCTAGCACAAACTTACTTCACCACCTCCACGGGAGGTAAAGCTTGTAAAACTGAATTGTGGGTGTGGCGAGGGGTGTATTTATAGGCATTTTAAGGTTTGGGAAACTTTGCCCCTCCTGGTAGGAATGTATATCCCATACGTCACTAGCTCATGGACTCTTGCTAATTACAGGAAAGAAAAGTTATTTTGCAACTTGTAATAGCTGCGCAACCACAAATGCAAAAAAGCCATAAACCAAGCTGAGTTTTTGCAACTGATTTGCCACGCAACTTGTCATCTTGCACTAGTTATGCTTTTTAACAACGGATACAAAGAGAATGAAGCAGATTAAATAATAGAAGTAAATTTTAAATTGTATTATCTATCTGAATCGTAAAATAAAAATGTTTGGTTTTATGCATTTTTAAGGTATGGGGTGAGGTGAACTTTACATTTCTTTAACAAAGTGATACTGTTTGGCTATCCTAATTATTTTTGTTTCTAAGCTGAGAAAGACCAATGTAGTGATATATTATTACTTGAAGCAAAACTGTGAATTTCTTTAAATCCAGCGGCCAAACTCACACATCTTCTGTCTTCAGTCTGTTCAATATAAATTGTATTAAAGAGAAAAAAAGTATTTAACTCTCCTGGACGTTTGTATAAAAAATAATGACCCTGATGATTCATTTTTAACAGATTTTCTTTTTTTACATATTTCCCAGTAGATATTTTATCCCTTTTGACTGCAACAAAAGGATTATGAAAAATAAGAGACATGAGTGAGCTGTTACAGCCGTATGAATGGTGTCTCATCTGTATTCATCTAGTGTGAATTGATAAGTAAATTCTTGTAAATTGTCACTGGCCTTTCAAACTATATTGAGGACTAATTTCAGATAATATATTCATAGCCTGGAGTGGTAATTTTCCCTAAAGAATGTTAACAATTTTTTCCTTGCAATGCACATTTATTCACATACATATAAAATATAGTTCTAGTCTGTAAATTATCCCTGCAGGTTGTGGTAGTACTGCAACACTGTACCTATTTGTTCCAACAAATACTTCTTATCATAAGTCAATATTTTATATACTAGAAACACATACAGTACTTACTGGTGAATAAAGTGCGAATAAGTGACAAGGCCAAAAGTATGACGCAAGAAAACATTTTATTTGATATTGTCCCTCCTCAAGGCAGAACATGCTGTGATGTGAGATGTCACTGCAGAAAATGCAACGCTGTCTGCAGAAAAATAGGACATATGCAGGAACTGCAGGAAAGCGCTCTCACTTTGCAGCACTGCTTCACATTAGACTGTTCTGTTCAAACAGAGCTGTGCTCTGGCTGCAAAATGTAAAATTTCCTTAAAGGGACATTTCGGTCACTATTTAAATGCACATATATGAATTACATCTTTAACCCTTTAAGGACAAAGTTTTCAGTTTGCTCAATTGTTTTATGACGGAAAAAGTCTGTCATATGTCCTTAAGAGGTTAAATAGAAACATATTTGCAATATACAAGTACTGTCAAAAATGCTTCTAGTAAAAGCTGTCACTGTTTTAGTGTTAACATTTTCTCTGCACATGCATGTGATGCATAGCTAGATATTCTCAGAGCTTCAGCATTTTAAATACTGCAGCTGCTCAGAGCACCAGTGGGGCTTGTATCATGTAAGCAGATAGCGTTATTACCAAATGGTACAAGCAACTTAGACTCTCTGAGCAAGGGCTGTGTTTAAAATGCTGGTGCACGGTGCATACTTAAATACACTTTTGAAATAGCTATAGCTTTTATTAGAAGCATATTTGATAATACATGTATGCTACAAAAATGCATCCATGTGGGTTCCGATTTTGGCTGTAATGTCCCTTTAACTTTGTTAACACAGAAAAGTGCTGTTTTGAATGCAATGCAATTTTCAGCTGCTGCCCTATATTATAAAACTTTAGAATTGTTTTCTTTCTCCCGTTAATCAACACATTGCAATTGAATTGGTGCTTTGGTGTAACTGACTAATTTAAAATTTTATTTTATTTCTAAATAACCTGCAGAAAGTTTATTGCTAAAAAAAAATCTTATCACAGAAAGTGAAGCAAAAAGTTCTGCCTCGGGTTGTCCCTATTAGAGATGGCCGATTATGGCTAATTCAAAATTTTAATGTTAGAACGAATATTCCTTTGTATATTTTACACAATCGAATATTGATAAGAAAGAACTTTCTTTAAAAATGTTATTTTTCGGTTTTCCAATGTTGCTTTTGATTTTGAATTTTGTTTTAGAATTAAAATGTTGCTTTAAATTTCAAATGTCCATAAAGTTCAAATATACACATTCAAATTTCAAATGTGGCTATTCAATATATTATAAAAATTCATAGAAATTCATTTGAAATCGAATGTTATAGCTAACAGGAAGCATACAGGGAGTGCAGAATTATTAGGCAAGTTGTATTTTTGAGGATTAATTTTATTATTGAACAACAACCATGTTCTCAATGAACCCAAAAAACTCATTAATATCAAAGCTGAATAGTTTTGGAAGTAGTTTTTAGTTTGTTTTTAGTTATAGCTAATTTAGGGGGATATCTGTGTGTGCAGGTGACTATAACTGTGCATAATTATTAGGCAACTTAACAAAAAACAAATATATACCCATTTCAATTATTTATTTTTACCAGTGAAACCAATATAACATCTCAACATTCACAAATATACATTTCTGACATTCAAAAACAAAACAAAAACAAACCAGTGACCAATATAGCCACCTTTCTTTGCAAGGACACTCAAAAGCCTGCCATCCATGGATTCTGTCAGTGTTTTGATCTGTTCACCATCAACATTGCGTGCAGCAGCAACCACAGCCTCCCAGGCACTGTTCAGAGAGGTGTACTGTTTTCCCTCCTTGTAAATCTCACATTTGATGATGGACCACAGGTTCTCAATGGGGTTCTGATCAGGTGAACAAGGAGGCCATGTCATTAGATTTTCTTCTTTTATACCCTTTCTTGCCAGCCACGCTGTGGAGTACTTGGACGCGTGTGATGGAGCATTGTCCTGCATGAAAATCATGTTTTTCTTGAAGGATGCAGACTTCTTCCTCTACCACTGCTTGAAGGTGGTGTCTTCCAGAAACTGGCAGTAGGACTGGGAGTTGAGCTTGACTCCATCCTCAACCCGAAAAGGCCCCACAAGCTCATCTTTGATGATACCAGCCCAAACCAGTACTCCACCTCCACCTTGCTGGCGTCTGAGTCGGACTGGAGCTCTCTGCCCTTTACCAATCCAGCCACGGGCCCATCCATCTGGCCCATCAAGACTCACTCTCATTTCATCAGTCCATAAAACCTTAGAAAAATCAGTCTTGAGATATTTCTTGGCCCAGTCTTGACGTTTCAGCTTGTGTGTCTTGTTCAGTGGTGGTCGTCTTTCAGCCTTTCTTACCTTGGCCATGTCTCTGAGTATTGCACACCTTGTGCTTTTGGGCACTCCAGTGATGTTGCAGCTCTGAAATATGGCCAAACTGGTGGCAAGTGGCATCTTGGCAGCTGCACGCTTGACTTTTCTCAGTTCATGGGCAGTTATTTTGCGCCTTTGTTTTTCCACACGCTTCTTGCGACCCTGTTGACTATTTTGAATGAAACGCTTGATTGTTCGATGATCACGCTTCAGAAGCTTTGCCATTTTAAGAGTGCTGCATCCCTCTGCAAGATATCTCACTATTTTTGACTTTTCTGAGCCTGTCAAGTCCTTCTTTTGACCCATTTTGCCAAAGGAAAGGAAGTTGCCTAATAATTATGCACACCTGATATAGGGTGTTGATGTCATTAGACCACACCCCTTCTCATTACAGAGATGCACATCACCTAATATGCTTAATTGGTAGTAGGCTTTCGAGCCTATACAGCTTGGAGTAAGACAACATGCATAAAGAGGATGATGTGGTCAAAATACTCATTTGCCTAATAATTCTGCACACAGTGTACATAAAATGTTAATATTCAAATGAAAATTACCGACTAAGCTAATCTTGGGCAAAATTACAAACTGCGCTGAAAAATTGGATGAGAGCTACTGAAATCCTATTAGCTGTTTTTTTACAGTTTTTTTATTTTGGGGAGTTGGGTGGGTGGGGGTTTTTAGGTAAAAGAGCCGATTGCTTCAGGGCAATGCCTTTTAAGGGCTATTGGTAGTTTATGGTTAGATTATTCTGGATCATTTTATTTATTTTTGTAATCTTAGATTTTTTGTATTTTTCGTAATTTCAGTGTTTTTTTGTAACGTTAGTTTTTTTTTCGTAGTTTTTATTTTCGTTTATTTGTTTTAAATAGTTATGTTAGGTTTATTTATAGATTAAGCTAAGGTTTTTTTATTTTACAAGTAAGTTTTTATTTATTTTAAGATAGTTATATTGTAACTTTAAATTTAAAGTTAGGGGGTGTTAGGTTTAGGGGTTAATAGTTTAATTTAGTGTGTTGCGATGTGGGGGACCGGCGGTTTAGGAGTTAATAGGTTTAGTTTAGTAGTTAAGATGTTTAGGTGTTAATTACTTTATTTAGTGTTGGTGATGTCGGGGGGGCAGCGGATTAGGGGTATTTAGACTAGGGGTTTATGTAATGGTATTAGATTTTTACATAACTTTGTTGTCCCCATAGACATCAATGGGGAATGCGTTATAGCGATCGCCATTCCACAACCACAGGTGTTAGTTTTTTTTTCTAACACTTTCTCTCCATTGATGTCTATGGGGGAAAACGTGCACGAGCACGGCAAGTCAGGCCTTGACTTTTGTGCGGTATGGCGCTTAACGCATCATAACGCACAGTACAAGAAGATTTTTTTTGTAACTTGTAATGGCAGCGCTATGGAAAGTGCGGTACCGCTAAATATTTAGTGTTATTTACACACCGGGTTTAGCGCAACTTGTAATCTTGGTGTTTGTGAGGGAAAATGAATGAATAGGGATTACAAAGTGGCAGTGTTTTTTTAGTGCCTTGTGCAGCACATTAATGAATACACCACTGGTACAAAACAGAGTATAGTATAAACATGTACATAGCCAAAAACATTGTTCCAGGAGTACTGTTCATCATAGAAAAAAAAAATCACATTGTCTAAGATTAGTTCACATGTTCGTTCAATTCAGCTTAATTTGACATTATTAGTTTATTAATGGAAATCCGTTAACACCTTATTTCATATAGGGAAAGTCTTCAGGGCAACAGAGGAAAAAATTGACAGAATAAGGTTAAAGTAGTAGCTAGTGCTACTGATACTAGCTAGCAGCATTAAAGTTGTCTTTAATGTTTAACTAATTTAAAAACAACAACAAATAATTTTAATGTAATTTTACATTTTAAGAAAACTTTAGATGAAATCAAATAGATTAATGTTTACTGGTGCTTTAAACTTAAAAAAAACACATCTGTCAAAAGAGTATTATAACACTCCTATCATCACATTTACACAAATATAACATACATTTTGCACGCAGTTTTACTTCACAAGGGCATATGATGAAGGACAGACAGAGAAGGTGATTTCATTAAAAAGGTCAGTATTATATGATGATTTAGCTAATTTAAATTTGTGAAATTCCTCCAGCTCTCCTTGCCTATTATAAACCCCCAAAACGTGCTGCCTGTCAAATGATGAGAAACCGACTCCGGAATAAGACGACTGCCTGATTGTGTCAGCATTTAATGGTACCACTCTTGTACAGACCTCATTTTCTTGTTAGCTTTAAAGAGCTAACCATGTTTGCATAATTGTCACGTCAAGCATGTGTCCAGTTAATTTAACACGCATTAAAACTCATTACTGGGCCTTGCGTCTGTCACTGGAATTATGTAAAGGGTTTTAGCTTTTCAACTATCACAAGAAAACGAAATGAGTACCCCTTTGCATGCTTGTATGTAATCACGGGGAGCCGGACGGACCGCAGACATCTCATTTAATAGTGAATGATCTGATACCTTCCTAATGACATCTTCTGAATTGCAGAACTGAACTTTTGACATGAAACATCGGAGATTGCTGTTTGAATGTTAGGCTCCAGAAATGCACAATTTTAATTGCTTCATTGTAACATTTAATGAAATTCTAAAAACTGTGCCATGTTTCATATTCAATTGAACACATTTTCATTTTCGCAAATCATTTAGCATTATTCTAACAATGTTGCTTTTTTACGTATCTAATTGAAATGCTATAGGGAGATATGTCTTGTTGATGTGCGGCTCTGATTTAAATTGCAAAGTACATATTAAAAATATAAAAGCAATTTTTTTCTTATGAGAAAAATGTCTGATTAAATACAAAACTTATAAATAATCACCACATAAATAATACCACTTCATTCATTTATTTATTTATTTTGCTTTTAAATAAAAACAGATTTCTGAAAGACATATGAAAAGCAAAAATGGTGACTTGTATATCTGATCATCATAAAATTTTACTAACAAAATTAATATTTGCACCTTTTTATCTGGAAATATTGCTTAAATGTCTTGATATCCTTTGTTGAAAAGTTCAGTAGATGCTGATTGGTGGCTGCCCATAAATGCCTTGTGTGATTGGCTCAACCATGTGCATTGCTGTTTCTTCAACAAAGAATATCTGAATAATGGAGCAAATTAGAATGTTGTTTAAAATTGTATGCTCTGTCTGAATCATGAAAGAAAAAAATTTGTGGTTCATGTTCCTTTAATCACTTAAAGACCAGCGGTTATGTCCTGGGCTCTTTCTGCATACCACACTCTGTGTCCCTCTTTGCATCAGGTTGCGGTGATGGTGAGGAAGATAAAATATATAGATTTGATAGGTAAATAAAAAAAAAAACAAGACTCTATTTCTGTTTAAATGGAGTGATAGCAAAAATACTACAAATGCTCTGGTCTTTTGTGCAAGTTTTTCTTTGCAATTCCTGGTGCTTAAACCCAATTTTTCTCTTTCATGATTCAGATAGAGCATGCAATGTTAAGCAAAATTCTAACTTACTCATATTATCAATTTTTCTTCGTTCTCTTGCTATCTTTATTTGAAAAAGAAGGCATCTAAGCTTCTTTTTTGGTTCAGGATTCTGGACAGCACTTTTTGATTGGTGGATGAATTTATTCACCAATCAGCAAGGACAACCCAGGTTGTTCACCAAAAACGGGCCGGCATCTAAACTTACATTCTTGCATTTCAAATAAAGATACCAAGAGAATAAAGAAAATTTGATAATAGAAGTAAATTAGAAAGTTGTTTAACCCCTTAACGACCGAGGACGTGCAGGGTACGTCCTCAAAAAAAAGGCAGTTAATGCCTGAGAACGTACCCTGCACGTCCTCGGTGTGGAAAGCAGCTGGAAGCGATCCTGCTCGCTTCCAGCTGCTTTCCGGTTATTGCAGTGATGCCTCGATATGGAGGCATCCTGCAATAACCCCCCTTGGCCATCCGATGCAGAGAGAGCCACTCTGTGGCCCTCTCTGCACCGGACATTGGTGGCCGGTATCGTTGGTGGGTGGGAGCAAGTCTGGGAGGCGGGTGGGCGGCCATCGATGTACCCAGTGGAGTGGAGGGGGGCGGGATCGGGGGCGGGAGGGGCGGGAGCGCGCACGGGAGCGCGCGCGTGCACGGGGGGCGGCGGGCGGGCGCGTGCACGGGGCGGGAGCGGGAGGGAACCGCTACACTACAGAAAAATCAAGTTTAAAAAGTACTTGAATTAAAGTGTAAATAACAGCTAATTGATGTGGAAGGGGTGGGGGGTTGATCTTGGGGGGGGGGGGGGAAGCTACACTGCAGAAAAGGGTTTTTATTTTAAAAAAAAGGCACATTATTCACTAAACTGGGTACTGGCAGACAGCTGCCAGTACCCAAGATGGCGCCCATTAAGGCAGAGGGGGAGGGTTAGAGAGCTCTTTGGTGGGGGATCAGTAAGGCTGGGGGCTAAGGGGGGATCCTACACAGCAGCATATGTAAATATGCTAAAAAAAAAAACAAAAAAAACCCCAAATATAGCTTTTATTTTAGTACTGGCAGAGTTTCTGCCAGTACTTAAGATGGCGGGGACAATTGGGGGGTCGGGGAGGGAAGAGAGCTGTTTGGGAGAGATCAGGGGGTCTCATGTTTCAGGTGGGAGGCTGAGCTCTACACTAAAGCTAAAATTAACCCTGCAAGCTCCCTACAAGCTACATAATTAACCCCTTCACTGCTAGCCATAATACACGTGTGAAATGCAGCGGCATTTGGCGGCCTTCTAATTACCAAAAAGCAACGCCAAAGCCATATATGTCTGCTATTTCTGAACAAAGGGGATCCCAGAGAAGCATTTACAACCATTTGTGCCATAATTGCACAAGCTGTTTGTAAATGATTTCAGTGAGAAACCTAAAATTGTGAAAAATTTAATGTTTTTTTTAATTTGATCGCATTTGGCGGTGAAATGGTGGCATGAAATATACCAAAATGGGCC
This sequence comes from Bombina bombina, assembly GCF_027579735.1. Taxonomy (NCBI): domain Eukaryota; kingdom Metazoa; phylum Chordata; class Amphibia; order Anura; family Bombinatoridae; genus Bombina; species Bombina bombina. The sequence continues at coordinate 66,163,682 of NC_069505.1, forward strand.
TAGATCAATACTTTGGGATGTCTACTAAAAAAAATTATATACATGTCAATGGATATTCAGAGATTCCTGAAAGATATTAGTGTTCTAATGTAACTAGCGCTAATTTTGAAAAATAATGGTTTGGAAATAGCAAAGTGCAACTTGTATTTATGGCCCTATAACTTACAAAAAAAGCAAAGAAGATGTAAACATTGGGTATTTCTAAACTCAGGACAAAATTTAGAAACTATTTAGCACGGGTGTTTTTTGGTGGTTGTAGATGTGTAACAGATTTTGGGGGTCAAAGTTAGAAAAAGTGTGTTTTTTTCAATTTTTTCCTCATATTTTATAATTTTTTTTATAGTAAATTATAAGATATGATGAAAATAATGGTATCTTTAGAAAGTCCATTTAATGGCGAGAAAAACGGTATATAATATGTGTGGGTACAGTAAATGAGTAAGATGAAAATTACAGCTAAACACAAACACCGCAAAAATGTAAAAATAGCCTTGGTCCCAAACGGACAGAAAATGGAAAAGTGCTGCGGTCATTAAGAGGTTAAAATTTCATGCTCTATCTGAATCACGAGAGAAAAAAATTTGGGTTCAGTGTCCCTTTAAGGGGTAAAGTGAAATTTGTGCTCAGAATAAGTCTGATCTATTGCTATAACTATGAGATGTTTATTATATCTTTAAATAAAGATTTAGTATATCATTTATGTATGCTACAGATTGGATTTTCCTATGTGTAAATCTATGAGAGTATTTTTTCCGGGCATGGTAGTGTGAAGGCGTTTTTTTTTTTGGTGGTGCGGTGGTGATGATCTTGCTTAAAGGGACATGAAACCCAAAATTTTCCTGTGATGATTCAGATAGCGCATGTGATTTTAAATAACTTTCTAATTTACTTCTATAATCAATGTGTCTTCATTCTCTTGGTATAGTTTGTTGAAAAGCAGGGATGTAAGCTTAGGAGCAATCCCATTTCTGGAGAAACATATGGCAGCAGTTTTCCAAGAATGCTATACATTTGCAAGAGCACTAGATGGCAGCACTATTTAATGTCATGTAGTGTTCCAGATGCCTACCTAGGTATCTCTTCAACACAGAATACCATGGGAACGAAGCAAATTTGATAACAGGAGTAAATTGGAAAAAATAAATAAATTGCATGTTCTTTCTGAGTCACACAATATTTTTTTGGGTTTCTATCCCTTTAATCTGTAGAGAATTTCCAACCAATCAGAGTTTATTTCCTATAGAAGACTATGACAAAAATACTGGTCAATTACATGCAATGCTTTTCTGATACTGGTAGAATTTTAAAAGAAGAATCTCCACCTACACTGATGGTGTAAGGTAAGTGATCCTCCCTGCTGAGATCACTGGAGAGGTTGGTGGACTTTTTGCTGAAACTGTTATCTCTTGGAATGCACATCGCCACTTCTCGGAACAAAGAGGGTCAGCCCACTTTTTTAAAAAATATCACCAATGCCACCAATTTCAAAACTGGCGAGACCAAAAAACATAAATTTATGTAAGAACTTGCCTGATAAATTAATTTATTTAATATTGGCAAGAGTCCATGAGCTAGTGATGTATGGGATATAAAATCCTACCAGGAGGGGCAAAGTTTCCCAAACCTCAAAATGCCTATAAATACACCCCTCACCACACCCATAATTCAGTTTAACAAAAAAGCCAAGTAGTGGGGTGATAGAAAAAAGGAGTAAAAAGCACAAAAAAAAGGAACTGGAAATATAATTGTGCATTATACAAAAAAAACATAACCACCATAAAAAGGGTGGGTCTCATGGACTCTTGCCAATATGAAAGAAATTAGTTTATCAGGTTAGTTCTTACATAAATTATGTTTTCTTTTACGTAATTGGCAAGAGTCCATGAGCTAGTGATGTATGGGATAGTAATACCCAAGATGTGGAACTCCACAGAAGAGAGTCACTAGAGAGGGAGGAATAAAAATAAAAACAGCCATTTTCCGCTAAAAATTTATCCACAACCAAAAATATAAAAGGTTTTTTCTCATAGTTGAAAAGAAAAAAAACTTAAACATAAGCAGAAGAATCAAACTGAAACCGCTGCCTGAAGAACTTTTCTACCAAAAACTGCTTCCGAAGAAGCAAATACATAAAAACGGTAGAATTTAGTAAATGTATGCAAAGCAGACCAAGTTGCTGCTTTGCAAATCTGATCAACTGAAGCTTCATTCTTAAAAGCCCACAAAGTGGAGACTGATCTAGTAGAATGAGCTGTAATTCTCTGAGGCGGGGCCTGACCCGACTCCAAATAAGCCTGATGAATCAAAAGCTTTAATCAAGATGCCAAGGAAATGGCAGAAGCTTTTTGACCTTTTCTGGTTCTAGGAAAGACAACAATAAGGCTAGAAGTCTTCCAGAAATCTTTAGTAGCTTCAACATAATATTTCAAAGCTCTTGCAACATCCAAAGAATGTAGGCATCTCCCTATATAATTCTTAGGATTAGGACACAAAGAGGGAACAACAATTTCTCTATTAATATTGTTAGAATTCACAACCTTAGGTAGAAATTTTAACTAAGTCCGCAAAACTTCCTTATCCTGATGGAAAATCAGAAAAGGAGATTCACACGATAGAGCAGATAATTTAGAAACTCTTCTAGGAGAAGTGATAGCCACAAGGAACAACACCACTTTCCAAGAAAGTAGTTTAATGTCCAAAGAATGCATAGGCTCAAAAGGAGGAGCCTGTAAAGCCTTCAAAACCAAATTAAGACTCCAAGGAGGAGAAATGGATTTAATGACAGGCTTGATAAGGACCAAAGCCTGTACAAAACAGTGAATATCAGGAAGCTTAGCAATCTTTCTGTGAAATAAAACAGAAAGAAATGTGTCCCTTCAAGGAACATGCAGACAAACCTTTATCCAAACCATCCTGAAGAAACTGTAAAAATCTAGGAATTCTAAAAGAATGCCAGGAGAATTTATGAGAAGAACACCATGAAATATAAATCTTCCAAACTCGATAATAAATCTTCCTAGAAACAGATTTACGAGCCTGTAACATAGTATTAATCACTGAGTCAGAGAAACCTCTATGACTAAGCACTAGTTCAATTTCCATACCTTCAAATTTAATGATTTGAGATCCTGATGGAAAAACAGACCTTGAGACAGAAGGTCTGGTCTTAAAGGAAGTGGCCAAGGTTGGCAACTGGACATCCGGACAAGATACGCATACCTGTGAGGCCATGCTGGAGCTACCAGAAACACAAACTATTGTTCCATGATGATCTTGGAGATCACTCTTGGAAGAAGAACTAGAGGCGGTAAGATATAAGCAGGTTGGTTACGACAAGGAACTGCTAACGCATCCACCGCCTCCGCCTGAGGATCCCTGGACCTGGACAGGTACCTGGGAAGTTTCTTGTTTAGATGGGAAGCCATCAGATCTATTTCTGGAAGACCCCACATCTGAACAATCTGAGAAAACACATCTAGATCAAGTGACCAGTCCCCCGGATGTAAAGTCTGACGGCTGAGATAATCCGCTTCCCAATTGTCTACACCTGGGATATGTACCGCAGAAATTAGACAGGAGCTGTATTCCACCCAAGAAAGTATCCAAGATACTTATTTCATAGCTTGGGGACTGTGAGTCCCACCCTAATGATTGACATATGCCACAGTTGTGATATTGTCTGTCTGAAAACAAATGAACGGTTCTCCCTTCAACAGAGGCCAAACCTTTAGAGCCCTGAAAATAGCACGGAGTTCTAAAATATTGATTGGTAACCTCGCCTCTTGAGATTACCAAACCCCTTGTGCTGTCAGAGATCCCCAGACAGCTCCCCAATCTGAAAGACTTGCATCTGTTGTGATCACAGTCCAGGTTGGTCGAACAAAAGAAGCCCCTTGAATTATATGATGGTGATCTAACCACCAAGTCAGAGAGAGTCAGACATTGGGATTTTAGGATATTAATTGTGATATCTTTGTATAATCCCTGCACCATTGATGTGATATCTTTGTATAATCCCTGCACCATTGATTCAGTATACAAAGCTGGAGAGGTCTCATATGAAAACGAGCAAAGGGGTTCGTGTCCGATGCTGCAGTCATGAGACCTAAAACTTCCATGCACGTAGCTACTGAAGGGAATGATTCAGACTGAAGGTTCCGACAAGCTGAAACCAATTTTAATCGTCTCTTGTCTGCTAGAGACAGAGTCATGGACACTGAATCTATCTGGAAACCTAAAAAGGTGACCCTTGTCTGAGGAATCAAGGAACTTTTTGGTAAATTGATCCTCCAACCATGTCTTTGAAGAAACAACACTAGTTGATGTAAGATTCTGCAGAATGTAAAGACTGAGCTAGTACCAAGATTTCATCCAAATAAGGAAACACTGCAATACCCAATTCTCTGATTACAGAGAGTAGGGCACTGAGAACCTTTGAAAAGATTCTAAGAGCTGTCGCTAGGCCAAATGGAAGAGCTACAAATTGGTAATGCTTGTCTAGAAAAGAGAATCTCAGAAACCAATAGTGGTCTGGATGAATTTGGAATATGAAGATATATCGTGGACATATAATGATCTTGCTGAACAAAAGGCAGAATAGTCCTTATAGTCACCATCTTGAATGTTGGCACTCTTACAAAACGATTCAAAATTTTCAGATCCAGAACTGACCTGAATTTTTTTTCTTTGGGACAATGGATAGATTTGAATAAAACCCCAGACCCTGTTCCTGAAACAGAACTGGTATAATTACCCCTGAAAGCTCCAGATCTGAAAAAGCTTGAGCCTTTACTGGATTTGCTGGGATGCGTGAGAGAAAAATAATCTTCTTACAGGAGGTCTTATTCTGAATCCTATTCAATACCATTGAGAGACAATACTCTCAATCCATTGATTTTGGACAGAATCTGCCCAAATGCTTTGGAAAAATCTTAATCTGCCCTCCACCAGCTGAGCTGGAATGAGGGCCGCACCTTCATGCAGACTTGGGGGCTGGCTTTGGTTTCTTAAACGGCTTGGATTTATTCCAACTCGAAGAAGGCTTCCAATTGGAACCAGATTCTTTGGGGGAAGGATTGGATTTCTGTTCCTTATTTTGTTGAAAGGAACGAAAACGGTTAGAAGCTTTAGATTTACCCTTAGGTTTTTTATCCTAAGACAAAAAAAAACTCCCTTCCCCCAGTGACAGTTAAAATAACAGAATCCAACTGAGAACCAAATAAATTATTACCTTGGAAAGAAAGAGAGTAATCTAGACAAACACCATGTCAGCATTCCAATATTTGAGTCACTAAGCTCTTCTAGCTATAATAGCTAAAGACATAGATCTAACATCAATTTTGATGATATCAAAAATGGCATCACAGATAAAATGATTAGCATGTTGAAGCAAGCGAACATTGCTAGACAAATCAGGATCCATTTCCTGTTGCGCTAAACTTTGCAACCAAAAAGTTGATGCAGCTGCAACATCAGCCACAGAAATGGCAGGCCTGAGAAGATAACCAGAATTTAAATAAGCTTTCCTTAGATAAGATTTAGGTTTCCTATCTAAAGGGTCCTTAAAGGAAGTACTATCTTCCATAGGAATAGTAATACGTTTGGCAAAAGTAGAAATAGCCCCATCAACTTTGGAGATCTTTTCCCAACACTCCAATCTAACTGCTGGCAAAGGATACCATTTTTTAAACTTGAAGAAGGGATAAAAGAAGTGCCAGGCCTATTCCATTCCTTAGAAATCATATCAGAAATAGCATCAGGAACTGGAAAAACCTCTGGAGTAACCACAGGAGGTTTATAAACAGAATTTAAACGTTTAATAGTTTTAATATCAAGAGGACTAGTTTCCTCAATAGCCAAAATAATCAACACCTCTTAACAAGGAATGAATATACTCCATTTTAAATAGATAAGTAGATTTGTCAGTGTCAATATCTGAGGTAGGATCTTCTGAATCAGATAGATCCTCATCAGAGGAGGATAATACAGTATGTTGTCAGTCATTTGGAATTTTATCAACTTTATGAGAAGTTTTAAAAGACCTTTTACATTTATTAGAAGGCGGAATAGCGGAGAAAGCCTTCTGAATCGCATCAGCAATAAAATATTTTATATTCACAGGGATATCATGTACATCAGATGTTGAAGGAACAACAGGCATTGTGCTAGTACTGATGGATACACTATCTGCATATAAAAGCTTATCATGACAACTATTACATACCACAGCTGGAGATATAATCTCCACAAATTTACAACAGATACACTTAGCTTTGGTAGAACTGTTATCATGCAGCAGGGTTTCTGAGACAGGATCAGATTGAGACATCTTACAAATGTAAGAGAAAAAACAACATACAAAGGAAAATTATTAATGTCCATATATGGCAGTTTCAGGAATGGGGTTTTAAATAATGAAATTATTTGGCGCCAAGTATGACGCACAACGCAAAATGAAATTATTTGGCGCTAACAACATCCAGAAATGACACACTCGCATCATTGCAGATGCAACCTTGTGCAAGGAAACTCAGCGTCAACTAAGATGCCGGAAATTACAAATTTGCGTCATCGGACGTACCTTTGTGCCAAAAAAATTCTCATGCCAGAAATTACGCAATAAACATCAGCATTTTGCAACCTCGCAAGCCTAATTTTGCCCATGAAAATTTTAGGAAAAAGCAGTCAATTTGAAAAAAAGACTATACCCCAGGTAAGAAAAATATTTTCCTAAATATGTCTTTTCCCAAATATGAAACCGATAGTCTGCAAAAGGAAATATACATAAACCTGACTCATGGCAAATATAAGTACAACACATATATTTAGAACTTTATATTAATACATAAAGTGCCAAACCTAAGCTGAGAGTGTCTTAAGTAATGAAAACATACTGTACTTACCTGAAGACACCCATCCACATATAGCAGATAGCCAAACCAGTACTGAAACAGTTATCAGTAGAGGTAATGGAATATGAGAGTATATCGTCGATCTGAAAAAGGGAGGTAGAAGTCGAATCTCTACGACCGATAACAGAAAACCTATGAAAAGATTTCCCACAAGGAAAACCATATAATTCAATAGGTGATACTTCCTTCACATCCCTCTTGACATTCACTGTACTCTGGGAGGAATCAGGCTTCAAAATGCTGAGAAGCGCATATCACAGAAGAAAATCAAGCACAAACTTACTTCACCACCTCCATAGGAGGCAAAGTTTGTAAAACTGAATTGTGGGTGTGGTGAGGGGTGTATTTATAGGCATTTTGAGGTTTGGGAAACTTTGCCCCTCCTGGTAGTATTGTATATCCCATACGTCACTAGCTCATGGACTCTTGCCAATTACATGAAAGAAAGGTAATTAAACTTGCTGGTCTGATAATCTTTTTATCATCAGGTGCAAAAGAGTAAAGGTCACACTACAGAAAAGTGTTTTTCTCAAAATGAATAGTAACAAATAAAAGTTATGTCATATACTTGCTAATCCTGATATGCACATCCCAGTTGTACATTGTTTATGAGAACTCACAATCTATATCATAGGGCTCAGCACTACAGTATCTAACAGCTTCAGCATCCACTATTTAACAAGTGTTAAAATGACTATCTGCAGGTGAGAGAACTTTAGATTGTGTGGAAAATCTGAACTGGATTCTTCACCTACAACTCTCAGCACCTCCCAACTGTGGAGTGGATTACTGGCCGGTGATACACAATAAAAACAAAATTTATGCTTACCTGATAAATGTATTTCTTTCTTGACACGTTGGGGGGTAGTTATCAATGTGTCAACTTTCCTGCCTTCGCCGGCCCAATACGCCTGCCTAAGCTCCCCTACCATCGCCGCCGCGGACCTGAAAAAATTTGCCTAAGTTATCAATAAATCTGTCAAAAAGCCGCGCACCAAGTACGAGGCGATGAGCAGCGGACTGTGAGAGTTATCACTCATCCGATCTCGCTGCTCTTCGACTTTTTGACAGCTTTATTGACAAGCTGTCACTAAGCACCCACACTAAACTACACTGTTCTACCCCCTATACCGGCGCCCCCCGCAACTCAATAAAGTTACTAACCCCTAAACCGCCGCTACTAGACCCCGCCGCAACTCTTATAAATGTATTAACCCCTAAACCGCCGCAACCTACATTATACCTAGTAACCCCTATCCTGCCCCCCCTATACCGCCGCCCTCAATAATAAAGTTATTAACCCCTATCCTGCTGATCCAGCACCTCGCCGCAACTAAATAAATAGTTTAACCCCTAAACCGCCGCTCCCGGACCCCGCCTCAACCTATATTAAATTTATTAACCCCTAATCTGCCCCCCTACACCGTTGCCACTTATAATACATTTATTAACCCTATCCTGCCCCCCACTACACCGCTGCCACTGTAATACATTTATTAACCCCTAAACCTAAGTCTAACCCTAACACCCCCCTAACTTAAATATTAATTAAATAAATCTAAATAATATTTCTATTATTAACTAAATAAATCCTATTTAAAACTAAATACTTACCTTTAAAATAAACCCTAATATAGCTACAATATAAATAATAATTATATTATAGCTATCTTAGGATTTATTTTTATTTTATAGGTAAATTTCAATTTATTTTAACTAGGTACAATAGCTATTAAATAGTTATTAACTATTTAATAGCTACCTAGCTAAAATAAAGAGAAATTTACCTGTAAAATAAAAACTAACCTAAGTTACAATTACACCTAACACCACACTATTATTAAATAAATTATTCCTATTTAAAACTAAATACTTACCTGTAAAATAAACCCTAAGATAGCTACAATGTAATTAATAATTACATTGTAGCTATTTTAGGATTTATATTTATTTTACAGGTAACTTTGTATTTATTTTAGCTATTTAGAATAGTTATTAAATAGTTATTAACTATTTAATAACTACCTAGCTAAAAGAAATACAAAATTACCTGTAAAATAAATCCTAACCTAAGTTACAATTAAACCTAACACTACACTATCATTACATTAATTAAATAAATTACCTACAAATAACTACAATTAAATACAATTACATAAACTAACTAAAGTACAAAAAATAAAAAAAGCTAAGTTACAAAAAATAAAAAAAATAAGTTACAAACATTTAAAAAATATTACAGCAATTTTAAGCTAATTACACCTAATCTAAGCCCCCTAATAAAATAACAAAGCCCCCCAAAATAAAAAAATTCCCTACCCTATTCTACATTAAAAAAGTTCAAAGCTCTTTTACCTTACCAGCCCTTAAAAGGGCCTTTTGTGGGACATGCCCCAAAGAAAACTGCTCTTTTGCCTGTAAAAGAAAAATATAAACCCCCCCAACATTAAAACCCACCAGCCACATACCCCTACTCTAACCCAAACCCCCCTTAAAATAACCTAACACTAATCCCCTGAAGATTATCCTACCTTGAGTCGTCTTCACTCAGCCGAGCCACCAATGGAACTGAAGAGGAGATCCAGAGCGGCAGAAGTGATCCTCCAAGGGGCCCTGAAGAAGTCTTCCATTCGATGAAGTGATCCTCCAGGCGACGATGAAGAAGTCTTCAATCCGGGCGATGTCATCTTCCAAGCGGCGCTGAAGAAGTCTTCTATCCGGGCGATGTCATCTTCCAAGCGTGGTCTTCAATCTTCTTTCTTCAGGATCCATGTTCATTCCGCCGACGGAGAACATCCTTCTTTCCCGACGGACTACCGACAAATGAAGGCTCCTTTAAGGGACGTCATTCAAGATGGCGTCCCTTCAATTCCGATTGGCTGATAGAATCCTATCAGCCAATCGGAATTAAGGTAGGAAAAATCTGATTGGCTGATTGAATCAGCCAATCAGATTGAAGTGCAATCCGATTTGCTGATCCAATCAGCCAATCAGATTGAGCTCGCATTCTATTGGCTGTTCCGATCAGCCAATAGAATGCGAGCTCAATCTGATTGGCCCGGATGGAAGACTTCTTCAGCGCCGCCTGTAGGATCACTTCATCGGATGGAAGACTTCTTCAGGGCCCCTTGGAGGATCACTTCTGCCACTCCGGATCTCCTCTTCAGTACCATCGGTGGCTCGGCTGAGTGAAGACAACTCAAGGTAGGATGATCTTCAGGGGATTAGTGTTAGGTTATTTTAAGGGGGTTTGGGTTAGAGTAGGGGTATGTGGGTGGTAGGTTTTAATGTTGGGGGGGTTTGTATTTTTCTTTTACAGGCAAAAGAGCAGTTTTCTTTGGGGCATGCCCCACAAAAGGCCCTTTTAAGGGCTGGTAAGGTAAAAGAGCTTTGAACTTTTTTAATGTAGAATAGGGTAGGGAATTTTTTTATTTTGGGGGGCTTTGTTATTTTATTAGGGGGCTTAGATTAGGTGTAATTAGCTTAAAATTGTTGTAATATTTTTTAAATGTTTGTAACTTATGTTTTTTATTTTTTGTAACTTAGCTTTTTTTATTTTTTGTACTTTAGTTAGTTTATGTAATTGTATTTAATTGTAGTTATTTGTAGTTAATTTATTTAATTAATGTAATGATAGTGTAGTGTTAGGTTTAATTGTAACTTAGGTTAGGATTTATTTTACAGGTAATTTTGTATTTCTTTTAGCTAGGTAGTTATTAAATAGTTAATAACTATTTAATAACTATTCTAAATAGCTAAAATAAATACAAAGTTACCTGTAAAATAAATATAAATCATAAAATAGCTACAATGTAATTATTAATTACATTATAGCTATCTTAGGGTTTATTTTACAGGTAAGTATTTAGTTTTAAATAGGAATCATTTATTAAAGTATAGTGTAGTGTTAGGTGTAATTGTAACTTAGGTTAGTTTTTATTTTACAGGTAAATTTCTCTTTATTTTAGCTAGGTAGCTATTAAATAGTTAATAACTATTTAATAGCTATTGTACCTAGTTAAAATAAATTGAAATTTGCCTGTAAAATAAAAATAAATCCTAACATAGCTACAATATAATTATTATTTATATTGTAGCTATATTAGGGTTTATTTTAAAGGTAAGTATTTAGTTTTAAATAGGATTAATTTAGTTCATAATTGAAATATTATTTAGATTTATTTAATTAATATTTAAGTTAGGGGGTGTTAGGGTTAGTGTTAGACTTAGGTTTAGGGGTTAATAATTTTATTACAGTGGCGGCGGTGTAGTGGGGGGCAGGATAGGGGTTAATAAATTTAATATAGTTTGCGGCGTGATCCGGGAGCGTCGGTTTAGGGGTTAATACATATATTAAAGTTGCGGTGGGCTCCGGGAGCGGCGGTTTAGGGGGTAATACATTTATTTAGTTGCGGCGGTGTAGGGGGGACAGATTAGGGGTGTTTAGACTCGGGGTACATGTTAGGGTGTTAGGTGCAGACATCTCCCAAAGAAATGAATGGGATGTCTGGCAGCAGCGAACATGAACTTTCGCTATGGTCAGACTCCCATTGATTCCTATGGGATCCGCCGCCTCCAGGGCGGCGGATTGAAAACCAGGTACGCTGGGCCGTAAAAGTGCCGAGCGTACCTGCTAGTTTTTTGATAACTAGCAAAAGTAGTCAGATTGTGCCGCACTTGTGTGCGGAACATCTGGAGTGACGTAAGAATCGATCTGTGTTAGACTGAGTCTGGTTGATCGAAGCTTACGTCACAAAATTCTACTTTTGCCGGTATCTAGGGCTTAATAACTAAGGCGAATCAGCCTCGCCACAAATACGCTGCAGAATTCCAGCGTATTTGAGGTTGACGGCTTGATAACTACCCCCCAGTGAGTCCACGGATAATCATAATTACTGTTGGGAATATGACTCCTGACCAGCAGTAGGAGGCAAAGAGCCCCAAAGCAAAGCTGTCAAATATCACTCTCCTACCCACAAACCCCAGTCATTCGCCCAAAGGGAAAGGAGAAAGGAAGTAATATAAGGTGCAGAGGTGCCTGAGGTTTATGGGAAAATAAACTGTCTGAAAAATACAGGGCGGGTCCGTGGACTCACTATGTCAAGAAAAAAATACATTTATCAGGTAAGCATGAATTTTGTTTTCTTTCTAATGACACAGTTAGTCCACAGATCATCATAATTACTGTTGGGAACTAATACCCAAGCCAGAGGACACGGATGATAAGGGAGGGACAAGACAGTAAACCTAAACAGAAGGCACCACTGCTTGAAGAACCTTTCTCCCAAAAGAAGCCTCAGCCAAAGCAAAAGTATCAAATTTGTAAAGTTTAAAAAAAGTCTGCAAAGGTGACCAAGTGGCAGGCTTGCAAATCTGTTCTATAGAAGCACCTTTTTTGAAGGCCCAAGAAGAAGAAACAGCCCTCGTGGAATGAGCTGTGATTTTCTCAGGAGGCTGCTGTCAAGCAGTCTCATACGCCAAGCAAATAACACTCCTCAACCAAAAAGAAAGAGAAGTAGCCGTAGCTTTCTGACCCTTGCTCTTCTCATAAAAAAAACAACAAATAAAGAAGAAGACTGGCGAAAATCCTTAGTTGTCTGCAAATAAAACTTTAACGCACGCACCACATCCAGGTTGTGCAACAAACGCTCCTTATGAGAAGAAGGATTAGAACACAAGGAAGGAACAACAATCTCTTGATTAATATTCTTATCCGAAACCACCTTAGGAAGGAAACATAAGGCAGTACGCAGTACTACCTTATCAGAATGAAAAATAAGGAAAGGAGATTCACACTGCAATGCTAAAAACTCCGAAACTCTGTGAGACGAAGAAATAGCAACCAAAAACAAAACTTTCCAGGATAACATCTTACTATCCAAAAAATGCATAGGCTCAAACGGAGCCTGTTGAAGAACTCTAAGAACCAAAATAAGACTCCAAGGAGGAGTAGCAAACTTAAACATAGGCAGGATTCTAAACAGGGCCCGACAAAAAGACTGAACATCTGGCACATCCGCCAGACGCTTGTGTAACAAAATAGATAAAGCAGAAAAAGATAATATCAGAAATAATCTCAGCTAAACCCGGCCCAAACAAGGTCTTACCCTTGTAAGGAATGGTCAAAAGCTTAGATTTAGAGGACACATCCGCAGACCAGGACTTCAACCATAAGGCTCTGCGCGCCAGAACAGCAAAGCCAAAAATCTTTGCTCCCAACTTGATGACCTGTAAGGAAGCATCCGCAATAAAGGAATTGGCCAACTTCAGAGCCTTGATCCTATCCTGAATTTCCTCCAGAGAAGTATCTTGCTGAAGAGAATCAGACAACGCTTCAAACCAATATGCTGCCGCACTAGTGACGGTAGCAATACACACCACAGGCTGCCATTATAACCCCTGGTGAACATACATCCTTTTAAGCAATGCCTCCAACTTTTTATCCTTAGGATCCTTAAAGGAACAGCTGTCCTCAATAGGAATGGTGGTTCTCTTAGCCAAGGTGGAAATTGCTCCCTCCACCTTGGTAACCGTCTGCCAAGATTCCTTGATAGAATCAGCAACTGAAAACATCTTCTTAAAAATTGGAGAAGGGGAAAAAGGAATCTCAGGCTTCTCCCACTCCCGTGCAATAATCTCTGAAACACGATCTGGAACAGGAAACACTTCCACCGTGGAAGGAACGTCAAAAAAAAACTTATTAAGTTTACTAGACTTCTTAGGAATAACTATGACCATCACATCAGAGTCATCCAAGGTAGCCAAAACCTCCTTAAGTAACAAACTGAGGTGCTCTAGCTTAAACCTGAAGGAAACAACCTCAGAATCAGAAGAAGGAATTACACTGTCAGAATCTGAGACTTCACTCTCAGACGCTACAGAAGTATCTTCCTCCTCAGACCTATAAGTAGAAATATTTGCCATAACTGCAACTGAATCAGAAACCTTCCTTTTGTGCTTTTCCTGCAACAAAGGAAAAGCAGACAAAGCCTCAGATACCGCTAAGGATATAATAGTAGCCATGTCTTGCAATGAAAATCCCACCTGAGAGGAAACGCAGGTCACTGCATGAAAAGAGGATAAGGATTGGGATGTTTGAGGAGAAAGCTGCGGTATAGCTTGAACAGAAGACCCCTGAACAACATCTGCCTTAGATAATGATGGCTCAGATTCAAAAAGCCTATCCCTGTAATGCAGTGTTCTCTCAATACATGAGGAACAAAAAGGATTGGTGGTTCCACATTTGCATGTAACAGCTTGCGGGTCCTCTTGGTCCATCTTTCCCCATAATGAATAAAACAAATAACAAAAATATCTTTATTCAGTGATAAGCACTTTCAGAAAATATATATAAACGTTACTGTCTCTTTAAAATAAAATGCAAAGCTAAATTTACTGCAAAAACGATAGCTCTAAATGAAATCAAACACCCCTATACCTGAGCCAGTTTTGCTTAGGTGCCTACCTGACCTCATGGATACCGGAGGAAAAATGACCACTCCTGTCAGCAAAAACGATCCGGACTCAAACTCCCTCTCAAACAAGCGCCCGCTCGCACAGACCGCAACCTCAGAAAAGAGCCTCACACTTAGTAACAAGTAACAGAGGAAAAGCGTGCAATACAAAACCGTGCCAAACAAGCCCCACCCATCGTGGGCGTACCTACACAACTTGACTGCTGGCATGACACTCCCGTGTCTGAGAAACAGCAGTCGGGAGTACGCCAGCAAACAAAGACCGGAACCACTAAAATCTGAAACCTAATAAATGTGAAAAAAAAACTCCTGCAGTGCCACACTAACTGCCACATATATATCTGTATATATCTATACCTATACATAATCATGTAAATATCTTTTTCACTCTATATATATATATATATCCAAAAAACATCAGATATATGTAGAAATGTGTATTTATGAATAAATAGAACATATTCTGCTATGTAAAAAAACATTGGACTATGAAATATTCATATTTTCAGGTTGGGTTGGAGCAAATGAGAATATGCAATCGTGTTTGCGTGAGATTGGGACGTTTTTCCACTTTTTTTTTCTCCATTGACTTTTATGGGGAATACGTGAACACGCGCGCTATATTCTAACTTTGGATTTTTGCGCTCGTTGGGTTACCGCTAGAGCAAACAGAGTTTACTTTCATTTATAATACGAGCGTAATCTGACAAGCGCAAAAATCTTACTTTTAGCGCAATTAACGCTCAAGTGCTTCACTTGCAATCTGGCCCTTTTTATACAAATTTCAAGGTGTTTACTGTCAATTTAAACACCTATCCTCTCCCTTGCTAAATCGTTACACTAACTTTGTTTTCTACTATTTCATCCTGCAAGTCATCTTACTATCTTAAAGTAACATGAAAAACAAATTTATTATTTCATAGTTTTAGTTAAGAGGAAAAGTGGAATTTCTAAAGTATGAGACAGTGCATTGATAGCTTGAACTCATTATCTTTCTGGGAGAGCCGGTCCATTGTGGCAGACCATAGGAGAAAGTAACCGGGGAAGTACTTAACTCCAGGGGAAGTATGATTGTCGACAGGGAGGTTAAAACCACTGAGAATGAGGGCAGGGGTGTCTGAGATGGTCCAGTTAATGTATCAGGTAGTGAGGGGGAAGGAGTAAATTAATAATATAGTTTGGTATAGAGGCAGGAGGTAGCAAAAAGGAAAATGAAGATATTAAGCATTTTTACACACAGAAAAAAACATAGCACTACAATATGAAAAAAAGTGCTTTCCTCCTATCTTGTCCTTTGCTCAATCCTTGTTCAATTCTTGTATAATTCTTATTGCCTCACCTATTAAATTATCACTTAATGAAAATGAGCCGGAGAAGTTATTAGCTCCAGAGGCAGTGTATTATAAAAATGCTAACTGCCCTAACAATGCTAAACTCATCATGCTTCCTAATAAAAGTGCTAAATTTATAGGGCACAGCAGTCAGCTGGGTCCATTAAATTAGTTAATGACAGAATCACAGACATTCAAAAAGTTAATTGGGGAAGTTTGATTCAGGCCATATCTAGTGAGATAACTTTAAAATAACCAGACAATAGTATTTGAAGGATTATGCCATTAATCAACTATGACATTTAGGAATTTTAGCATTTGTTAACAAATCAACCAATGTCCTAGTCATATCCTAAAGCATTAGAACGGATGGTGCAGGATCTCAATGTGTCCACCCTTGCCACCACTCCAGAAGTTGACTTTTTATGAGTGTGCCCATAAATAAAGTTGACCTATACCTCATACTATGCAAAGCAGACTTTAAAAAATGTCTCATGCAGGTAGAGAAAATAATCAAGGAGGGTCTGTCAGAATTAAGAAAAGAGGTCACAAAACTAGGGAACTGGGTTGAACATCTGGAAGAAGGCCATTAACAGCTTACTTCTTATAGAGATGCGGCAACTTACTTCTGATGCAGATGCTCTACCTCCCACACTCATCCGATTCTCCCATGTGCCTTGGCTCAAATAGTTTATTGCACTATCTACCTCTTCTTATATGTAACAAACTATTGTCAGTCTTAGGATATTCCCATATCTGAATATGTGCAAAGCGTTACATATTTAATTAGTTATTTAATTTTCTACACTGGCAGGAAACTACTCACTTTCCTTACTCCTATTGTTCCTGATTACTTTCTCAGGGGGACACATACAGTATCCCACAAAAGTGAGAATACCCCTCACATTTTTGTAAATATTTTATTATATATGTTTTCTTGTGACAACACTGAATAAATTACACTTTGCTACAATGAAAAGTAGTGAGTATACAGCCTGTATAACAGTGTACATTTGCTGTCCCCTCAAAATCTCAACACACAGCCATTAATGTTTAAACCGTTGGCAACAAAAAGTGGGGTCGTAGCGCGAACGTCAGAGGGCTGGGAGAGGACTCCGAGTCCTGCCGGCACACCAGAACTCTTGCCGTAGTACACCCCTAAGTGGAAATGTCCAAATTGTGCCCAAAGTGTCAATATTTTGTGTGGCCACCATTATTTTCCAGCACTGCCTTAACCCTCTTGGGCATGGAGTCAGGGATAGGCATGGACCAAGGCTGTGGGGGACATTTTCCAAAGTACAGACCTTATGTGAATGACACCAAAGTACATTTCAAATTAAAAACATCAAAAAAACACTCTCTTTACCGAGAGGGTAGTAGATGCATGGTGCAATAGCCATCCAGCAGAAGTGGTAGACATAGTGAAGGAGTTTAAACATGCATGTTGGGACGCCCCTGGTCTAGTTCTACAAGTACAAATTAGTCATCTAATCAAACAAGTTTAAAATAACATTTATATAAAGACTGCTTTTTTTACGTTGTATTGAGAGTCTACAACTCCTGACCAAACCCACCCACCTTGATGTTAATCACATGATCATCATGGTTGGTTATTTACTTGGTAAGGTTTGTCAGAGTAGGCAGCGGTCTTCTACACACAAACACAAGCACTACGCTGCCGCACAGATCATGGAATCAGGATGGGTCGCGACTCATCGGTGATTGACACAGGCTGCACTGCAGGCAGATTGCTTCTTCCCTCTCTCTCACTCACTTTCCCACTACTGAGTATCTGTCCTACTCCTCCTCGCCGCAAAAACGTGTGGCGGACCCTGCAAGGGCCAGTTACGGACACCAGTGTCCGTGTACGGACACCTTGCCTATCCCTGCATGGAGTTCACCAGAGCTTCACAAGTTGCCACTGGAGTCCTCTTCCACTCCTCCCATTTTATACAAATTTCAAGGTGTTTACTGTCAATTTAAAAAAACTATCCTCTCCCTTGCTAAATCGTTACACTAACTTTGTTTTCTACTATTTCATCCTGCAAGTTGTCTTACTATCTTAAAGTAACATGAAAAACAAATTTATTATTTGATAGTTTAGTTAAGAGGAAAAGTGGAATTTCTAAAGTGTGAGACAGTGCATTGATAGCTGGAACTCAGGGCATTATCTTTCTGGGAGAGTCGGTCCATTGTGTCAGACCATAGGAGAAAGTAACCGGGGAAGTACTTAGCTTTAGGGGAAGTATGATTGTCGACAGGGAGGTTAAAACCACTGAGAATGAGGGCAGGGGTGTCTGAGGACAAGAATCAAGGTAGCAAAATGATCAAGAAATTGTCGGAGTACACCCCTAAGTGGAAATGTCCAAATTGTGCCCAAAGTGTCAATATTTTGTGTGGCCACCATTATTTTCCAGCACTGCCTTAACCCTCTTAGGCATGGAGTTCACCAGAGCTTCACAGGTTGCCACTGGAGTCCTCTTCCACTCCTCCATGATGGCATCACAGAGCTGGTGGATGTTAGAGAACTTGCGCTTCCCCACCTTCCGTTTGAGGATGCCCCACCGATGCTCAATAGAGTTTAGGTCTAGAGACATGCTTGGTCAGTCTATCACCTTTACCCTCAGTTTCTTTAGCATGTCACAGTACATGTTGGCATTCATGGTTCCCTCAATGAACTGTAGCTCCCCAGTGCCGGCAGCACTCATGCAGGCCCAGATCATGACACTCCCACCACCATGCTTGACTGAAGGCAAGACTCACTTGTCTTTGTACTCCTGACCTGGTTGCCACCGCACACACTTGACACCATCTGAACTAAATAAGTTTATCTTGGTCTCATTGGGCCACAGGACATGGTTCCAGTAATCCATGTCCTTAGTCTGCTTGTCTTCATAAAACTATTTGCAGCTTTCTTGTGCATCATCTTTAAAAGAGGCTTCCTTCTGGGACAACAGCCATGCATACCAATTTGATGCAGTGTGCGGCGTATGGTCTGAGCACTAAAAGACTGACCCCCCCCCACCCCTTCAAACTATGCAGCAACGCTGGCATCACTCATACGTCTATTTCCCAAAGACAACCTTTGGATGTGACGCTGAGCACGTGCACTCAACTTCTTTGGTCGACCATGGCGAGGCCTGTTCTGAGTGGAACCTGTCCTGTGACACTGCTGTATGGTCTTGCCCACCATGCTGCAGCTCAGTTTTAGGGTATTGGCAATCTTCTAATAGTCTAGACCATCTTCTGATAGCCTAGGCCATCTTTAGGTAGAGCAACAATTATTTTTTTTCAGATGCTCAGAGAGTTCTTTGCCATGTGGTGCCATGTTGAGCTTCCAGTGACCAGTATGAGAGAGTTTGAGAGCATAAACACCAAATTTAACAAACCTGCTCCCCATTCACAACTGAGACCTTGTAACATTAACGAGTCACATGACACAGGGGAGAGAAATGACTAAATGGGCCCAATTTGGACATTTCCACTTAGGGGTGTACTCACTTTTGTTGCCAATGGTTTAGACATTAATGGCTGTGTGTTGAGTTATTTTGAGGGGACAGCAAATTTACTCTGTTATACAGGCTGTACACTTTACATTGTAGCAAAGTGTAATTTATTCTGTGTTGTCACATGAAAAGATATAATAAAATATTTACAAAAAATGTTAGGGGTGTACTCACTTTTGTGGGATACTGTACATGACTTGGCATAGAGAAACAGGATTTATGCTTACCTGATAAATCTATTTCTTTCCGGATATGGTGAGTCCACGGTTTTTATCAATTACTGGCCAGCAGGAGGAGGCAAAGAACACCACAGCAAAGCTGTTAAGTATCACATCCCTTCCCACAACCCCCAGTCATTCGACCGAAGGGAAATGGAGAAAAAAAAAGGAGTAACACAAGGTGTAGAGGTGCCTGAGGTTAAGTCAAAAAACTAAATAACGGTCTTGAAATAAAGGGCAGGGCCGTGGACTCACCATGTCCGGAAAAAAATCGATTTATCAGGTAAGCATAAATCCGGTTTTCTTTCCTAAGATATGGTGAGTCCACGGTTTCATCAATTACTGTTGGGAATCAATACCCAAGCTAGAGGACACAGATGAATAGGGAGGGACAAGACAAGTAGACCTAAACAGAAGGCACCACCGCTTGAAACCTTTCTCCCAAAAGAAACCAGTCAAGGCAAAATAAGCAAATTTGAAAAAGTATGCAATGAAGACCAAGTTCCCATCTTGCAAAACCACTCCATAGAAGCTTCATCTATGAAAATCCAAGAAGAAGAAGAGAAAGCCCTTGTGTAATGAGCCATAACTCTCTCAGGAGACTGCAGCCCTGCAGTCTGAAAAACAAACAAAATAAACTTCTCAACCAGAGAAAAGAGAAGTAGCAGTAGCTTTCTGATACAGAGAAAAAATATTAAGTACGCACAACATACAAATTGTGCACGCACGTTCCTCAACATATAAGAATGAGGACACAGAGAGAGAACAACAAATTCGCAAACAAAATTTCCACTTAGGCAAATCACACTGCAAAGCTGAGAGTACCTAAACTCTCCGAGCAGAAGATATATCAAAAAAAGAAAAAACTTCCAAGATAAAAATAATTAAAATCTATGGAATGCCATGGCTCAAACTGAGCCAGCTGCAAAAACTTAAAACCAAGGTTACAACCCCAAGAGGAGCAACAGACTTAAACAGGCCTGATACTAACCAGGGTCTGACAAAAATATTACACATCTGGCACATCCGCTAGACACCTGTGTTAAAAAAGATAAGGCAAAATCTGACCCTTCAGAAAACTGACTGACAAACCGTCCTCCAGACCTTCCCGGAGAAAAAGCGAAACCCCCAGGAGTTCTGACCCTACTTCGAAGAGTAGTCCTGGGATTCACACCAATCAGGGAATTTACGCCATACCTTATGGAAAAAATTACCAGAAATAGGCTTTGCAAGCCTGAATCATGGTCTCAATGACCGATTAAAAAAAAATAAAAGGTCCTTCCTCAGAAACAACCACCAAGGTGGAAGAAATACATCTCCGCTATGTCTGTAATACCAGATTCTGTGAGACTATGCAGGAACTTATAAAAAAAATTGATGCTCACTCCCATTTGATACGAGCCATGACTCGTGGACGAACAAACTGAGGAACAGGGATGTTGGACTGAAATCGCACAGAACCGTCAAGGTATTTAACAGAGCAGCCTGCTGATCTCTTGACCTTTAACATAACTTGGAAGCTTGGCGAACTGTCATCTAAAACTCCAGCACCCCCCATTTGAGGGTTAACCTGGAGAACATCTCTGGGAGAAGCGCCCCCCCCCCGGGATGAAAAATCTGACTGCTCAAGAAGTCCGCTCTCTGTATCCATTCCTGAAATGTGAATAAACGAATGTAAACATCCGCCCACCGAACAATCCACGCCAAGCATGGCGAAGGATCTCCAGATTCCTCCCAGGTGGTTAATATAAACCACTGAGATTAAATTGTTCAACTAGAACCTGAAAAACCAGTTAAGACAACTGAGGCCAAGCCATCAGAGAATTGTAGATTGCTCTCAACTCCAAAATGGTTATGGGAAGAGCAGACTCCTCTCATAACCATAGTCACCCACCCAACAGGCTAGGTACCGAGGTCACTATTACTCAGGAAGGTCTCCGGAAGCATTTGCCCCGAGACAGATGCTCTTGAGAAAAACCAAAAGATTCTGGGGAATGCGGGCAACAATCCCGCTACCTCTTGTAAGCTAAGCAAGCGATCACTAATTCCTCTCTCTGTTCCGCAGGAAAGTATCTCATGTCGACAGATCTAGATCTATCCTTCATCACAGTGCCACAAGTTCCCCGGTCCACTATGTGAACATGCATAACAGCAGACTCTAAGATGGAATCGAGCAAAGGAATGATTGCCCAATGAAAACACCAGACCAATTACCTCCATACATTGAGCCACTGAAGAGCCAAACAGAAGAGGACCTCTATTTTCTGACGTCTGACAAAAATATTATCAGAGATAGGGAAACTAAGATGGTCCATAAGAAAACTACCCCTGTAGCTGGAACAAGAGAACTCATTTTCAGATTCACTTCCCATCTGTGGGAATAAGAAGAGACAACAAGATCTCTGAATGAGAGTTTGCTTGTTGAAAAGATGGCGCCCAGAAAGGGCGCCACAGCAATTCCTGGAAACCTAATCATTGCCAAGATAGCCCCCTCTGGGAGCTGTGGCAAGGCCAAAGGGAAGAGTCACAAGCTGAAAGTGTTTGGCATAAAAGCAAAACCCAGGAACTTGAAAATACATGTCCTCCAGGTCTTTGGTCACCATGAACTGACCCCTTTTGAACCAAAGGAAAAATGAAACCCCTGGTTTCCACCTTGAAAGGACGGAACCCTGAGAAAAATTTGTTGAGACACTTTAGATCTAGCATAAGATGAACAATTTCTCCTTTTCGGGAACCACAAACAGGAATGAATAGGATTCTAGACCCTGTTCCCTTACAGGAACTGGACCTAACACTCACAGGGAAGTGAAGTCCCAAACTCACCTCAAAAATGTCTCACTGTTATCTGACCTGCAGATAAATTGAGAGGTGGAACTTGTCTCTGGGACAAAAGGTATGAATTCTACGTAGAAAACCTGAGATACTATGTCCACAGCCTAGCTGGGGCATCTTGTATCAATGTCTGAAGACAAGCAGAGAGATTTAACCCCCACTTGGAAACCGATCCCGGATTAGGGGCAAACTCCTCTATTCATCTTGTCTTGCGGTAGAAAAGACCCTTTTCCACCCATAATATCAGAAATATTCCTGTCAAAGCAGGATCAAAAAAGGTCTTACCCTTTGAAGGAAACGCCAGAAGCTTGAACGCAGAGGAAAATCCACTGAATATAGCCCCTTGCCCCACAGGCTAGCTTAAGAACCTTAAATCTGTTCTGGATCTCCTCCAAAGGAGTCCCTACCAAATTGGAATCAAACCATGCGTCCCACCAATAGGATGCCGCACTTGACCCAGGCAATACAAACTTCCATGTACGCCTTCTATTGATCCTGAAAAGAACAGCTACACTCTCTAGGAATCGTAGTTCTCTTAGCCAGAGTAGAAATGCCCTACTAGTATAGGCACCATGCGCCATGATATTTAATGGAGACAGTGACAGGAAACATCCTTAAAAAAAACAGGAGACAGGGAAAAAGTAAATCCCTGACTTCACCTAAATAACTCCTCCAGGAGATTGAGAGGAACTGCAGGGCACTGCATGTGACGCCATAAAGGCTTGGGACGATTGAGGAGAAAGCTGTGGCATTGCCTAAACAACATCAACCTTAGAGACAATGGGCTCAGTGGGCAACAACCAATCTTAAAAATAAAGGAGTAAAAAATTAATCATATAGCACTGAATTGCATATGCAAAACCAAAAGTGCTTCAGGGTACAACATGCGTTCTTAGAACAGAATAGTTTGGAAAACAAAGAAATTGTGCCTGAAAACAGAACACTATTTCATAATAGAAAATAAACATAAATTATCTCTTCTATCTAATACTTAAAACTCCTCTCTATACATGAGGAAAAAATCTGTAAGGGTTGCACAAATTGGTTCTCACACAGATGGCACCTAAATATAGGAGCCAAATCCTGCTAAGAAACTTTTAGACAAACAAATATAAAGAAATATAAAATAAATTTAATAAGGTACTGTCCCTATAAATTGTAAAAATGCGCAAAAACTTGGCTTGGCCAGACAATTCATGCCCACCATGTAATTATCACATACTTTAAAATTAGCCCCCAGGGATAAACAGAGTAAACAGCAAGCAACAGGTTAAATCGAATAACCTATACAGCAACAGGTTAAATCTAATAACCTATACAGGGCACAGCCACACTCTGTAATTGAGGTGCCTACCTGCCCCACTTAAGAGATAATCGCAAGCCACAAGAGAATTTATCCTCACAACACAGTCGCAATCTGTCCGATTCTTAGAAACGGAACTAGGGGCCCATTTATCAAGCTCCGAATAGAGCTTGAGGGCCTGTGTTTCTGGCGAGCCTGCAAGCTCGCCAGAAAAAGCAGTTATGAAGCAGCGATCTAAAGACCGCTGCTCCATAACCCTGTCCGCCTGCTCTCATCCATGGAAACATTACTCAAAAATAGTTTATTTTCTAATTGACTAAGTTTTTTTGCTAATGCTCTCGGGATCTGAGATCCAAGGTGTCTTGTAGAAAGATCATAATATGGTTAGCCTTAGTGCAGATTAGTGTTTTGCTCCCCTAACTCCTTTTTGATGGTGCTTGGACCAGGCGCTTCTATAAAACCCTGATGTTTAAATTACATATTGAAAGCCATCCAAGAATACATCTAGCTAAATGTTCCTTCTTATGGGAAGTCCACAATACAGTTATCTGGGGCTCCTGATTAAGCACACAAGTCCATCTTAAGCAAAAGCATAATACATCTTATCATGACTTAATGGACCAAGTAAATTAACCTGAACTTTTATGCAAACAAAACCTCAGTGATGAAAGTATAACCCAAAAAATTGCCCAGACTTGCAAAACCCTCAATGACCTCCTCCAAAAACAGGCACAAACTCGAGCACTGTATCTAAAAAAAAAATCTCTACTTTGTAGAAGATAATCAGACAGAAACATTGTAAGCCAAAGCTCCCAAGTCCAGGTCGTATTCCTGTTACATACACAAATTCCAGGATGCAAACAAGAGTGTCATAGTAATCAGTACATCACACAACACTTTTGGTCTTGCTACAATGACTTATATAGCCTCCCATCTGATGACTACCCAAAGCAGATTTAACTAGGGACCACTATATCTGGGATGACAACATCCCTGAGCTGTCTGCTCAGATATCAAAAGACATGGACAACCCTGTAACAACCTAAGAAATATGAGATGTGATCATCTGCAATTTTGTACATTTTGACAAATGGGTACTATGTACCCATAGGGATATATTGTTTAAAATCTCCCCAATGTCCCCAATTTCTTATACCATGAAATTTTGTAGTGGATTTACAGCAGGAACCACTTTAGTATAGGGGTTAGGAACCACAAAACCTATTGTTTCTTTCCTGAGCAATGGCAAACTAAAACCCAGAGATGAGATTGAAACTATAGCTAATGGAGCATTTTTTTCATGGTTACATTATTCTCAGCTTAGTCACTACCTCTCCACAAAAAGAAGACCCCTTAAAAAATCAACTCCTTTTCAATGGGCTTTGCTCCTCAGAAAGGAGTCTATCACATACACTGGCCTTACCTATGAAAATGCTACACAACTCTTAAGTACATGATCTTTCCTCATACACAAGTCAATGGCATCAAGAGCTTCAAATCATTGTAGACAGTCCTGAATGTTACCAACTTTTTACGAGGGCCTGTAAATCCTCACTGTCCCACGAATTTCTAGAGATTAACTTCACGATTATGCTCAGACAGTAACTCAGATCAACCTACTTAGAGTAAACCTATCACCATACGTCTGGCAGATGCTGGAGAGTTGAGGGTATGTAAGGATTCCAGTCCTGCTTTTACCTTTTGCTTCAACTCACCTTCCTTCACCTGTACTTAAGGCATCACCACGCCCCAAACTTAGTTGTTGAGTATTGTTTGCTAAAATCAGTGCTCTGTTTCTTATAAGCTAAATTCATACTAAGAGAAGATTTACTTTTACTACTTCAACTTTTGGAATACAAATACCAGCTGCAGTTTGGTTTCATTAAGGACTGATAACAACTACTTATCAGCGAACTACTCCAAGAAGTAATATTCTATCTCAACTTAACATCTCTACAGGAATTTATACTTTGTTACCAACAAGAGGATTCTACTTACTATCGCTACGGTATTTGTATCACTTCTACTTTCTTTTGGAAGCCTAATCTAACGGCTAATTTCAAATGTCATGTTTTCTCTTGAACATTACTAAACTGACTTTGTCTCTGAAATACTTCTAACATTTGCAACGTATGTATCATAATTATGTTATAACCATTCTTTGATTCATTTCCATACCGGACAGTAACGGACTTTCTGTGACGTCACACAGCTTCACATATCTCAGCGTGTCAGACAGCTCCTCGCAACTCAGCGTGTCTCACAGCTCTCAATACACTATCTGGTCTGTGTAAAACACTATTCAGTGTGCTGTGTCTCGCAGCAGGACACGCCCCTGTCAGCACCTGCAGTTTGTATACAACTTGTCTCTCACGTTTCAGTGGTTGTTACAATGAACTTTATCTCTCCTATATGGGCTTGAACTATGCAAATGTCAAAAGTTGTTATTAATACTACTACTTATTACTTATATGGTATAACAACAATATATAACCATATAAAGTCTTCCTGCAATTCCTTATAAAAATCACTCTGAGTAAATACAGTCTATGCTGATATAATAGCCTGTACTCCAGTTGTGGAACATATATAATTTACAGTATTTAAACTCTGCAGTTGTGATTCAAATAAGCAGGGAACCTGATATAACAACTAAGCCATATATAATGGATCCAGCAGAGCTTCCTCAAATTGTTTATAATTTAACACAAAGAGTTGATCAACTTAGTCAAGCCTTTAGAGAGTTACAATTAGAAAATGAAACTTTAAGAAAAAAGTCATAAAAGACACTGTCTCTACTAAACAGAGCCTCCCTGACAATCTGTCAGAACCATTTATTGCACCTCCAGATTTTTTCAATGGAGATAAGAATTTATACCGTCAATTTAAAAATGCTTGTCTGCTTAATTTCACCCTTAAACCTAAAACATACCCAAATGATAGGGTTAAAGTCCTTACAATGATAAGTTATTTAAGAGGTGAACCTCGCATTTGGGCAGACACTCTCTTTGAGACAAATAATCCAGTTCTCTCATCTTTTTCATCTTTTCTGGATATCATGGATGAATTATACTATGATTCTAACCTACAGTATACTGCTGAGAAAAGATGAGGAATCTAAAACAAGGTATCAAACCTGTTGAAAGTTACATAACAGAATTCAAGCAATATTCTATTGACTCTCAATGGAACGCCATTGCCCTAAAAAAACAGTTCAGGCTTGGACTCTCTGACGCAGTAAAGGATGAATTAGCCCGAACTGAGTTGCCTGAAACATTGGAAGGCCTTATGAAGCTCAGCAGGCAAATTGATAGGAGATTACGTGAAAGAAGATTTGAACGTCAATACCCTGAAATTGTTTACAAGAAGGATAAGGTTCTAAACCATCCCACTTCTAACAGTTCTCATACTGGTTCAACTGGTGCTGAAGCAATGGATATAAGTTTTATTAGAGGACCTCTAACTCCTGAAGAACGCATCAGAAGGAAGACTAGAGGCCTCTGCATGTATTGTGCATCCTCATCTCATACTTTAAAGGACTGCCCTTCTTTGCCACAGAACAAGAAGAGTAAGTACCATACCAATCTTTCTATCCAGTTAAAGCATAACAACCCTCTTCATTGTTCTTTAATTCTCTCTCTACAGTGGGCAAATAAGCAAGTGACCATTCCAGCCATCTTGGATACAGGAGCACAAGGAAACTACATTGACAGTTCTCTGGTTTCAAAAAATAAAATACCATTGATCAAAAAGTTGTCTCCTATTTTCCTTTGTGTGGTTGATGGGTCTGAGATATCATCAGGGCCCATTACACATCACACCATCCCGCTCTCTGTCACCACATCATGAACATCTCACCTTTGATGTAATCACTTCTCCATTATTCCCTATAGTACTTGGGCTAGCTTGGTTACAGCTACACGAACCAGATATTAATTGGAAATCTTTAAAGGTTCAATTAAATTCTGAATTTTGCCAACAGACTTGTCATAGAACCTTTTTTCACAGTTTATCCTCCACATCAGAGACTCTGATACCAGAAATGTACAAGCAGTTCTCTGAAGTCTTCAGTAAGAAGGAAGCAGACACCCTTCCCCCACACAGAATCTACGACTGCCCTATCGAATTGAAACCTGGAACCACACCACCCATTGGACATTTATACCCACTCTGCCAACCAGAATTGGATCATCTAAAGACTTACCTAGATGAAAATCTAAAGAAAGGGTTTATCTGTCCTTCGGTTTCTCCTGCTGATGCAGGAATGTTTTTTGTGCGGAACAAAGACCAATCTCTTCAGCCTATCATTGATTTCAGACAATTGAACAAAATCACCATACAAAAACCGATACCCCCTCCCCCTCATTCCCGAACTCATAGAAAGACTCTAATTACTAAATTAGATTTGAGAGGGGCGTACAATTTAGTGCGTATCCGAGAGGGGGATGAGTGGCTTACCGCTTTTAGAACTAGGTATGGGTTGTTTGAATATCTAGTTATGCCCTTTGGCTTAACCAACGCACCCGCAACTTTCCAGTTCTTTATTAATGACATTTTCCATGATCTTCTTGACACATGTGTTGTTGTCTACCTAGATGACATTCTAATCTACTCCACAAATCTAGAAGAACATATCAAACATGTTAGTTGGGTTTTAGCAAGACTCCAAGTCCATCGGCTCTACGCCAAATTGGAAAAATGCATTTTTTACACCAACAACATAGAGTTCCTGGGCTACTCCATCAGCCCGAATGGGATTCAAATGCAAGATAACAAAGTGGAAGCAGTAAAATCCTGGCCCACACCTTCAACAAGGAAAGAACTATAAAAATTTCTTGGCTTCAGTTTAACTAGTGCTAACTGCACTTTCCAGTGGACCAAAGAACAGGATGATGCTTTCAGCTTTCTGAAGAATTCTTTTTCATCTGCTCCCATTCTGAAATATCCTGATCCAAACCTTCAATATATCCTAGAGGTGGACTCTTCAGATTATGCTCTTGGCGCTGTCCTCTCCCAAAGACAGTCTCCTAAAGAACCTCTACACCCAGTTGGGTTCTATTAAAAAATTATGACTTCAGCAGAGATCAACTATTCCATTGGGGATAAGGAACTTTTAGCCATTAAAAGAGCCTTTGAATTCTGGAGACATCTTCTTGAAGGTACCTCCCTACCTATAGTGATTTACACTGATCACCGGAATTTGGAATATCTACAAAATAACAAAACTTTATCTGGACGTCAAGTGAGATGGAGTCTCTACTTTAGTCGTTTCAATTTTCAAATCATGTATAGGCCGGGATTAAAAAATGGGAAGGCAGATGCACTCTCTCGACGAGATTCAAGACCTGTACAAGAAGACTCTCCTACTAGCATTCTTCCCCCTACTTGTTTCCTTGCTATCCTATCTCAACAGGATTAGGAATACCAATCTGATCTATCATCAGAAGTCCAAACCCTATTAGATAGTCTAAGCCTCCAGAATGGTTTTTACTTTCATGGTTCTAGACTATATATTCCAGAACGTTTCAGACAGAAAATAATCAAAGAACATCATGACCCTCCACTAATTGGTCATCCAGGTATCAAAGGTACTTATGAGCTTATCGCCAGAAGTTATTGGTGGCCATCGATGAAAACCAGTATAAAAGAATATATACAATATTGTACAACTTGTACAGTATCGAAACCAGAAAGGAGATCTCCCTACGAGTATTTGATTCCTCTGGAAGTACCAGAATCTCCTTGGTCTCATTTGGGAGTGGATTTTATAGTTGATTTACCACCTAGTTCAGGACAAACTACCGTTTTAGTTGTTACAGATCATTTTACTAAAATGGCACATTTTATTCCTTATCACAAGTTACCCACTTCCATTGAAACAGCATACTTATTTCTAAACCACATTGTACGATACCACGGGTTACCCTCCATTTTAACTACTGATAGAGGAACCCAGTTCACTTCACGCTTCTGGAAAGCACTCACCAAAGCACTCCAAATTGATCAAAGGTTAAGCACAGCCTTCCACCCTCAGACTAACGGCCAAACTGAGAGACTCAATCAGTGGCTTGAGCAATGTCTACGTTGCTATTGCTCATATCATCAAAATAAATGGACTTCTTTCCTCTCTATGGCTGAATTTGCCTATAATAATACCATTAACAGCACTACAAATTACTCTCCCTTTTTTGCCAACTATGGATTTAACCCAAGATTCACTATCCAAACGACCTCTACACATGATTCACCATCTGTTGATGTGTTGACACAAAACATAGCTGAAAATTTCCTACACTTACATGATAACATCAAACATGCTCAGGCTTCTCAGAAATTTTTTTATGATCTACGACGTAGAGCTTCTCCGAAATATTCCATTGGGGACTATGTTTGGTTATCTTCCAAAAATATTAAAATGCACTTACCAAGTAAAAAATTGGCTGGGTTGTTCCTTGGCCCATTCAAAATTCTACACATCATCAATGAAAATGCCGTCCGGCTTGACCTACCTGATTCTTTACCCATCCACCCAACTTTCCATGTATCATTATTGAAACCCTACTTAGGAGATAAGCCTGATGCACCTCTTTTACCCCTTTCTCCTATACAATTGGGCACTGATGTCTATGAAGTTTATGATCTCTTGGACTCAAGACATTATAATGGAGAGTTACAGTATCTGGTCCGATGGAAGGGGTTCGCCCCAGAGGATGACACTTGGGAACCTCATGCACACATTAATGCTCCGAAGCTTATTGCTCGTTTCCATAGACTCTATCCAAGTAGACCTAAATTCCAACCCGTGGTCGGCTTGCTTGAGGGGGGGGGGATCTGTAAGGATTCCAGTCCTGCTTTTACCTTTTGCTTCAACTCACCTTCCTTCACCTGTACTTAAGGCATCACCACGCCCCAAACAAGTGCTTAGTTGTTGAGTATTGTTTGCTAAAATCAGTGCTCTGTTTCTTATAAGCTAAATTCATACTAAGAGAAGATTTACTTTTACTACTTCAACTTTTGGAATACAAATACCAGCTGCAGTTTGGTTTCATTAAGGACTGATAACCACTACTTATCAGTGAACTACTCCAAGAAGTAATATTCTATCTCAACTTAACATGTCTACAGGAATTTATACTTTGTTACCAACAAAAGGATTCTACTTACTATATCTACAGTATTTGTATCACTTCTACTTTCTTTTGGAAGCCTAATCTAACGGCTAATTTCAAATGTCATGTTTTCTCTTGAACATTACTAAACTGACTTTGTCTCTGAAATACTTCTAACATTTGCAACGTATGTATCATAATTATGTTATAACCATTCTTTGATTCATTTCCATACCGGACAGTAACGGACTTTCTGTGACGTCACACAGCTTCACATATCTCAGCGTGTCAGACAGCTCCTCGCAACTCAGCGTGTCTCACAGCTCTCAATACAATATCTGGTCTGTGTTCAGTTATCCACGCTGCAAACACTATTCACTGTGCTGTGCCTCGCAGCAGGACACGGCCCTGTCAGCACCTGCAGTTTGTATACAACTTGTCTCTCACGTTTCAGTGGTTATTACAATGAACTTTATCTCTCCTATATGGGCTTGAACTATGCAAATGTCAAAAGTTGTTATTAATACTACTACTTATTTTCAGTCACATATTACTTATATGGTATAACAACAATATATAACCATATAAAGTCTTCCTGCAATTCCTTATAAAAATCACTCTGAGTATATACAGTCTATGCTGATATAATAGCCTGTACTCCAGTTGTGGAACATATATAATTTATTTAAACTCTGCAGTTGTGATTCAAATAAGCAGGGAACCTGATAGGGTATGAGAAGTTGCAATGTTCATCCTGAATTTAGTTTATGAAAAAGTGTTTATAGTTTCAGGAAGTGTAATATATAGTGTTCTTTATTAAGGTAACACTACATATTAATAAAGAGGTGGGCCATACAGAGAGCAGGGCATACAAAAGGAGGGGAATAAGGGCGCTCGGCTGAGGGGCCCACACATTTGTCTTGCTTAGAGCCTCACAAAAACTAAAGGTGGCCTTAACCCTGCTATAGCCCTCTTGAATCAATGCCCCAAAAGGACCTGCAAAATATGAACACACAGGGCATTTAAATTATTTAAAGAAAATAGTACAGACTCAACATTCTAATTAGTAAGGAATGTAACAAAGCATGCAAAAAAGCAATTAAATTAGCCAAAATTAAAAATGAAAGATTATGTGCAAAAGATTCTAAGTCAAACTCTAAAAGCTTTCCAAGTATATAGATGGCATAAAATCTTAAAAGGAAAATATAGGTACATTAAAATGTGAAAAGGGTAGCATGATAAACAGTGACAGGGAGAAGGCTGAGGTACTAAACCAGTTCTTTTCTTCATTATACACAAGAGAGAAACCAATGGGAGGTACAATGAAACAAACTAGAACATACAAGCCTATACAAATAACTTATCTCTAGAGGATATCAGGGAAAAAAATGGATAATATTAAGGTAAATAAAACGCCAGGTCCTGATGGAATACACCCAAGGGTTTAAAGGGACATGAAGCCCAACATTTTTCTTTTATTTTTCAGATAGAGTGTACAGTTTTAAACAACTTTCTGATTTACTTCTATTAGCTATTTTGCTTCATTCTCTTTGTATCCTTTGTTGAAACGCATATCTAGCTGCTGATTGGTGGCTGAACTTAAATGCCCATTTTCATTGGCTTACAAATGTTTTCAGCTAACTCCCAGGAGTGCATTGCTGCTTCTTCAATAAAAGATACCAAGAGAATGAATCAAAATTGATAACAGAAGTAAATTGGAAAGTTGTTTAACAATGTATAATCTATCTGAATCATGAAAGAAAAATGTTGAGTTTCATGTCCCATTAAGGAACTTAGCACTGTTATAGCCAAACATCTACTCTTTATCCTCAGGCACATTACCCGAGGACCGGCGAATAGCTGATGTCATGCCACTTTTTAAAAAGGCAAGCAGGGCTGATCCAGGAAGCTATAGACCAGTTAGTCTGACATCGGTAGTGGCAAGATTCTTGACTGGATTATAAGGAATTATACTGATGAGTATATTCATGTAAACAAGATGAGTTCAAATCGGCAGTGTTGTCAATTAGATTCTATGAGTAAGTAAATAAAAATATAGATAATGGGGAATCAGTTGATGTGATATACTTGGATTTTGCAAAGGCGTTTGATACAGTGCCACATGAGAGATTATTGTAAAAAAATAAGGAACTGTGAATAGCTGAAAATGTTAGCTCATGGATAAATAACTGGATAAAAGATAGGGAGCAACGAGTAGTAGTAAATGGATCATACTCAGATTGGACTAAAGGTAATCGGTGGTGTCCCCCAGGGATCAGTACTGGGACCTGTTCTTTTAACTATCTTTATTAGCGATTTGGAGCAAGGATTAAATAGCAGCATCTTTATTTCTACAGATGATACAAAGTTGTGTAAGGTCATTAGGTCAGAGCAGGATAAAATTGCTTTGCAGAAGGAGCTGATAAATCGAAAATGAGATTCAATTATGGAAAATGTAATGTTCTACATTTTGAAAGTAAAAATAAGCAGGAAACCTATTATTTAAATTGAGCTAGACATCAAAACAGAGGAGGAAATTAATTTGGGTGTACTTATAGAAAAAAAAGTTTAAAATGGGTGCACAATACAGCGCAGTGGCTCTAAGGCTAATAAGATACTAGCATGTATTAAAAGAGGCATTGATGCAAGGGAGGAAGGAATAATTCTGTCACTATATAAATCCCTGGTAAGACCTCACCTTGAGTATGGAGTGCAGTTCTGAGAACCGATCTAAAAAAAAGACATTGCAGACTTAGAAAAAGTTCAGAGAAGGGCCACAAAGCTAGTAAGGGGAATGGGTAATTTAAGCTATAAGGAGAGGCTAGCCAAACTGAAACGGTTTTCTTAAAAAAAAAAAAAAAAAAAAAAAAAAAAAAAAGTGTGCTAGAGAGGTGACATGGTTACTTTGTATAAATATATTCAAAGCCCATATACAGAGTTGGCAAAAGCTCTGTTTATTGCAAGAAAATTGTTTGTGACAAGAGGTCACAATTTAAGGCTGCAGGAAAAAAGATTTAATCTCCTGCAATGTAAATGTTTTTTTCACTGTAAGAGCAAATAAATTGTGAAACTCGTTGCCTAACGAGATAAGTTAAACTCGATGGACTCCTGTCTTCTATCAACATAATCTACTATGTTATTATGTTACTATGTGCCAAGGGAACACTTGCCTTGTTATATTTGGTGATGAAACCGTTATGCAGCAGTAATACAGACCAGAGAGTCAAAAGCAGGCATTAATCCGAATAAATCGCTCAGTAAGGGATATAGCTTTAAAGGGATTTTCCAATTTATTTTTATCACCAATTTTGCTTTGTTCTCTTGGTATTCTTAGTTGAAAGCTTAATCTAGGAGATTCATATGCTAATTTCTTAGACCTTGAAGCCCACCTCTTTCAGATTGCATTTTAACAGTTTTTCACCACTAGAGGGTGTTAGTTCACGTATTTCATATAGATAACACTGTGCTTGTGCACGTGAAGTTATCTGGGAGCCATCACTGATTGGCTAGACTGCAAGTCTGTCAAAAGAACTGAAAAAAGGGGCAGTTTGCAGAGGTTTAGATACAAGATAATCACAGAGGTTAAAAGTATATTATTATAACTGTGTTGGTTATGCAAAACTGGGGACTGGGTAATAAAGGGATTATCTATCTTTTAAAACAATAAAAATTCTGGTGTAGACTGTCCCTTTAAGGAAATCCAGTAGCAGGCCCATATCCTATATCATAAAAACAGTCCATCAGCAAAGTAAAAAATAGAGGTGAGGCAATAGCAGAGTCCAGTAAACTAGACTGTGTCAAACACAGTAATCAGTCCTTAATCCAAACAACATGGTACAATGGTGTATAAATTATTGAGAATGGCAACGGTGTCTTTTTCCAAGTTGCCAATGATCTGCCCCCAGCACGTATATGTTCTTTATGGTTTTTTCTCCTGTCCAACATAAATCAACCTTAGAGACAAAGCGTTATTCATTTGTAAGAGAACTAGGTGTCAGCAGTGCTTGCTCTCATGTAGTGCTCCAGATACGCGCACACTACCTAGGTATTAGGGATATTTGGCAGAACAAATAGTCCTGTAGACATTTCTTTTGGACAATCGAATGTTAATAAGAAAGAAATTACATTAATTGAATGTTATTTCCAGTTTTTAAATGTTACTTTCAATTTTGAATGTTCAGAATTAGATAAAAAAATCCACATTTGACACTTCGAATGTAACATTCGATTTAACAAACACTATTCAGAAGTTCAGTATTTCATGCAGTAGGGAATTTAGTAAATTGATACAAATAGATTTATTTGAATTCTTCTATTTTGAACATTACATATAAAGAGAGCATTCAAAATACTATTAAATATATCCATTTGAATTTTGCTTTTTCGATTATTGCATAATTTGATTACAATAAAGAGAGCATTAGACATACTGTTACATAAAGCGAAGGTTAGAATGCTGTACAAACATTCGAAATTCAAAACGAACATGTTAAAATTTGTTTAATTTTTCGAATGTTGCAAAACATTCACCCATCCTACACAGAATACCCTGAGAACAAAGCAAATTTGATAATAGAAGGTGGAAATTAAAAAAAAATAAAATGTATGCTCTGTCTGTATCATAAAGGATAATTTTTGTATTTCATATCCCTTAATTGTAACAAAAGGATTGCTGTGGTTTGCAGCTGCAAATTTTGAAGAAAGCAAGCATATAATTGAACCTTAAATTATACCAATAATCTCCAGTGGAAGCCTTCAGAACTTGGGCTACCCCAAGTTTGGTCAGATTACAAGTGGAACGCTATTTAATGTTCCCGCGCAAGCGTTAACTGCACTAGAAGTAAGATTTTTGGGTTGAGCTCATATTATGAGTTGCTCGCACTCTAACCTGAAACACGTACAAAGCCAAACTTAGGATATTGCGTACATTATAATAAATTACTCCATAGAAGTCAATGAAGCAAAAAAGTGGGAAAAAAAACCTAACAACCTATACTCTCGCAAACCTGATTGCATATTCTCATATGCGCTGACTCAACATTAAAATATGAATATTTCACATTCCAATGTCTTTTTCCCAAATACATATATATAAAAGTGTATATATATATATATATATATATATATATATATATATATATATATATATATATATATATATATATATATATATATATAGTATTTTGGTAAAATATATATCTTTACCTATATATATATAAAAAAAAAAATGTATACACATATAAATACATATAAATGTATATACACATACACATCTTTAGACATGTATATATCTCATTGTTAAAGCCCTATGCCTGCCTTATTTTTCTTCTAACACCTGAGACCTCATTTCTTTAAACCCTTATAACTTTTTTGTGCAAATTTTTTTAAATAATTTTTATTAGATGGGTGTTTTGAGTAACTGTATATGTTAATGTATTTTTGTTTTCACAAAACAGTTAACCAGATCTCTGACGTCACGCTAGCCTGACGCGCGTTAACTGGAATTGCGCTCAAACTATCACATTACTCTTAACTTGTAATACGAACCAAAAACCTGACGCACAAACCCTATTTTGCTTGCACGTAACTGTTAGTACTCCCTTTTATAAGCAAACAAATCAGTCCCCCCATTACCATAGTTGTTGCATTGTGTAGCTTAGAGGAGTTCTGTGGGCAAACCTAGAGTGGGAAGGGGGCACTGGAAATAAATACAATTCTAGAGTTTAATTGGTCAAAGCTTCAAATGGACATTAAACCCCCAAAACATCTTTCATGATTCAGATAGAAAATATAATTTTAAACAACTGTTCAATTTAGTTCTAGTGTCTAATTTGCTTCATTCTCTTGGTATCCTTTGTTGAAAGAGCATCAATGCACAACTGGATTCTAGCTGAACACATCTAAAGAGACAATAACAAGAGGCATATATGTGTAGCCACCAATTAGTAGCTAGCTCTCAGCAGTGCATGGCTGCTCCACAGCCTACCTAGGTATGCTCTTCAACAAAGGATGCAAATAGAACAAAACAAACTGGACATTAGAAGAAAATTGGTAAGTTGCATACAATTGAATGGTCTATAGGAATTATGAAAGTTCAATTTTTACTTTACTATCCCTTTAACCTTGGCCAAATATTGATTTCCTTCACTACATTACTGCTGCGCATATATAGGGTCTAAATACAAGTGGAGCTATTTAACGCATAAATACATATGTACACACATGACATGTATATTTATCTCTATGTTAAAGCCCCTTGCCTGACTTTTTTTTTTTCTTCTAACACTTAAAATCTATTATTTTTTAGCCTTTATAACTTTTTTGTGCAATATTTTTTTTTAAATAATTTAAATAATTTGTATTACTATAACTTTAACTGTACTTTTTTTCCCCCACGAAACAGTCAACCAGAGCTCTGAGAAAGCGTTAACCCAATGAGCTCAAACTATTTTACTTTCAACTTGTACTACAAGCGAAAACCCGACATGCGCAAACACCAGCGATAAACCCCTTGTCGCTTGCGCGTAATTGTTAGCACTCCACTCATAACATGAACAATAATGTATAGAAGGTAATAGTCTCCATGGGATGGAGAGTTCCTAGTCCTTCCTGCAGTAGCCGATCTACTCAACAGAGGGCCCTCCCAAAGGTAACTCAGTAGTAAGCAACAGTAATAATACTCATGCTACTCTCTATGATGATTTTAGGCATAGATAGAAGGTTCTGCAACCTGCACTAATAAAAGGCTCCTCTGCATTAGGATTGTACACATTCTGCACATCCCTATATATAGATTGGCTGCTTTAGGCCCCCAGCACTTGGGTCCTGCTGCTACAATGGTAGTTCTGCCCCTGCTTTCCTGTGACTGTACTGGCTTGGGTGAGGGGGGATTCCAAGCTAACTATGATTGCATGCCAGTCATTTGACCATCCGCATAGTGTAAATACTTATATGTAATTGCTTACAGCTGCTCATATTGATAGGTTGTGCTACGTATAGATAATTAATTCCAATACAAAAAAAAGATGATTGGTTAGTCCATCATTTGTGCCAGAGACCCAGCATGCTGGTCTACTAAGGAATTTAAATCCCTGGTTAAAGTACAATTGACTGCAAAATGCTCTTCAAAATGTTCTCAAGTAACATGCCCATCAAACGTTCCACAAAGAATTCACAAGGACATTGTGCCCATGAAATATCCAAGCTTAATAGATCCCAAGAGAAACACTACTGCAATATAAATCTAAAAATACAACATACCACATACACTTAGACATCACCTACAACACATTTTGAAAGCAGCTCAAAGATATTCTAAAAATAAAATCAGAAAAAGTTTTTCCCAGAAGCATTCATGGTCTATTTACGGATTTGTATTTACACATTTGTGCAATGCTGTCCATAACAGTAACTTAAATAAATATGGGAATTTATATGAAGCAACCATTGCCCAATTGTGCTTACAATTCAGGAGGGTGTAAAAGATACAGCGCTAGATTACAAATAGTGTGCTAAAGTTAGCACGGGTCACAATCAGTAATATCACGACCGCGCTAACTTTCTTGCGTCATACAAGTTGTTGTTTTTTCACTTAGAAGAATACATTCATATAGATATATAGGTATAGATATATATTTTTAAAAAAAATGTATCAGATTTATATAGAAATATACATTTAAAAAGAAAAAATGTTTTTCTATGTGAAAAACATTGGAATATAAAATATTCATAACAACCTTCTGGTTTTGGCCTTACGTGGCACACGAGCTCCATTGAAGAAGTTAACACCGTTACGATATCTGAAGTCCTTAAAGGGACAATCAAGTCCAAAAATAACTTTCATGATTCAAATAGGGCATGTCATTTTAAACAACTCTCCAATTTACTTTTATCACCAATTTTGCTTTGTTCTCTTGGTATTCTTAGTTGAAAGCTGAACCTAGGAGGTTCATATGCTAATTTTTTAGACCATGAAGGCCGCCTCTAATCTAAATGCATTTTAACAGTTTTTTACCACTAGAGGGCATTAGTTCATGCATTTCATATAGATAACATTGAGCTCATGCACGTGAATTTACTAAGGAGTGATCACTGATTGGCTAAAATGCAAGACTGTCAAAAGAACTGAAATAAGGGGGCAGTCTGCAGAGGCTTAGATACAATTTAATTACAGAGGTAAACCGTGTATTAATATAACTGTGTTGGTTATGCAAAACTGGGGAATGGGTAATTAAGGGATTATCTATCTTTTAAAACAACAAAAATTCTGGTGTTGACTGTCCCTTTAAGTGCATCGGGTTTCGCTCTCGTGCTAACTATTTACTTTTAATTTGTAATATGTGTGCTAACCAGCCCCCATTAAAAGTTTAAGCCTGCAATGCTCAGAAACAGAGACATCTGCAAAAATGTAATATTTTTTCTTTTGTTGACCTATTTTTAAATTCCTTCATGGACTTTGCACATATTGAAAAGAAAGTTTTGTGACAATTCCGTTTTACAACATTTATAACTGTAGAACTCCCCAACCACAAAAAGATATTTAATTTTATTTAGTTTTTATTAGTCTGTATTCCCAAAGTACCTATTACACTTCCTGGGTATATGGGAGCTAAGGTTAGAGTGGGTGGCAAACCTTATGTCAGTCATATTAAATATGATGTATTTGCATTGTGAGAAGTTTTTTTAAGTTACCTCTAGGACTGGAATTAGGGATGGGTGAATGTTTCTAAAAATTTGAAATTTAAAACGAATTTTGATACATTCGTTCGAATCGACATTCTATTTTTGAATTTTCGTTTTTGAATTTTTCAATAAAATTTGAAATATTCGTTCAAATAATAGAATGTTTAGCGATGTATTCATTCAATTATGAAATGTAATATTCAAATTCAAAATGTAAAATTCATATTCAAAATATTATTTCAAGTCTACAACTGTTTAATAAATGTAATACTCAAATTTGATTGCTACATTTGAATGTCACATTCAAATTCAAAATAGTATTTCTAGTTTACAGCTGTGTTTAATAAATATAATATTTGAATTTGGGGGCGGAGTCTAGCCACGCTAGCTAATGGCCGCACATTAACAGTGCTCCGATATCCCAAATGCTCTCACACAATTTTAATGCTTCTGTAAAACAATAAAGAACCACCTATACTATCCTAAAGCGCCCTGGCTGGGGTCTAGCTACAAAACAGAGGACCCGACACAAGCAAGTGAAACCTTTCCCGGTGCTGAGTTCAATGGCTGGGAAACAAGTGTGGTCCGCTCCACAAGGCCCACCCGGACATCTGCGAGACCTCTCACTGCCTCACAACAGGCCCTCACCTATTGCATACTGCTTACTGGATATCACACTAAGGATCCAGAGACATCAGCACAGACATCTGTCAGCTCCCCGGGAACCATCTGCTCCAGATCCTAGCTGGGAGAAGGAGGCATCGCTTAGGGCTGAGTGACGCCTGGCCGGCTATACTGCTGCCCCGAGCACATACAGTGCGCCGCACAGGGATACATGTCATAAGCGGCTGCAGTCTACGCTCGATCCCTATAGAAGACATCGGTGCCAAGCCGCAAAGCATCTGGGGAGGTGGTGAGTGGAGAGTTTGCGGAGGGGGCCTCCCGGCTGAGACCTGATATACAAATAAGGAAGTGGGTGAAATAGGGGCTGCTGTTTGGGCCTAGGGGCTGCACAGGAGTAACTTGTTCTTGAAGAAATAAGAAAAGACTTAGGACTTTGACTGAACAATATAAGGTGTCATAAAATACTACAGGCCGGCAGCATTATCGAGGAAGTAACAGTATACCCTAATCATACTGAGATATACCCCACTCCCAAACAGAGGTATATAACATTTCACTCTGTAAGCAAGTCCAGCGTTAAACAGCGCTGCAATAGAGCAGTGACACACGCCATTAGGACACATTGCGCACGGAAACTCAAACAATACCTCTCTCAATAACACCCAGTGTCCCCCAAGCGGGTTTAAGTGCCACATTTGACTTCATAATAGGGGCTGATTAGGCTTGTAGGCAGGATTGTTACTCAATAACACAGCAGTAAAGAAGAGTGAACGGCTTTCTTGACACCCAGATAACCTGGAGGGTGCGCAGATACACAGACACTGTGTTGCCAGCCAAACAGACATGTCATCTAGGAGGATTTCAAAATCAACAAAAGCATCTCAATCCACTAGTATGGAGAGTTTTCTAATTCCACCTGAAGCTGCACCCTACCCCTACAGAAACTCCCCTGATCCCTCCAGACAGACGACCCTTGCTCAGGTACACAACCCAGAGCATACGCAGCTGGACTATGTCACCAAGGAAGACATTAAACATCTGTCAACAAAAAACAATATCAAAGAGGCTATGTTAAAGGTTAAACACATGTTCAGTGAATTAAAAAGGGACATAGTTGCAGTAGATTAGAAGGTTGTTGTTCTAGAGGAAGCACAAGAATGTTTCCGTTCAGTCCTACAACATCAATCAAGCCGCTTACAGTCACATGAAGTGGCAGTACAAAACCTGACAGATCGCATAGTGGACCTCGAGAATAGGAGTAGGCAGAACAACTTGAGGCTACGAGGAGTCCCTGAGTGAATAAACCCACCTGAAATAGGTCAGTACATTCAAGAACTATTCAAATTTACCAAAGGAGCTCCGCTAGCGAAGGAAGTACAGGTGGAGAGAGCTCACATTGAGGCCCAAACCACCAACTAGGGCCCCGCCTAGGGACATTATTATCAAGCTTTTGTCTTATAAAGATAAGGAAGACATCCTCAGGCATTCCAGAAACAAAACATCCCCTCACCTACAATGGGTCTGATATACAGGTATTTACAGAATTATGCCCAGCCATCCTTCAGCAGAGAAGAGACCTACGCTAGGTGATGACGCTCAAAGAGCAGAAAATTCAATACAGGTGGGGGTTCCCCACTTGTATTATTGCAACCAAGGATGGACCATCAGCGATCTTCAAAACAGCCATGGATCTACCCGCCTTCAATCAAACCCTTGGAACTCAGATTAGACCATCACACTCTGCATTGGGCCCTGTCCCGTAAGCCTGCAGAAGAGAGGAAGAGCATCATCCTGCCTAGGGCATTTTTTGATTCATAAGGGTCTCGGACACCATATACTAGAACGTGGGTGCACAGATAGAACCGAACACTGACTCCATAATCTGGATTGACTGTGATGTCTTGCTTCAACACAGTATACAGATAAGTTTGTATCCTTATATAGATGCTGTGTTAAGTTTTTGTTTGTTTTAAATTGAGCAGTCTTCTCTCAATTAGCATTGTATAGTTTATGCATGCTTGCCTGACTCTTTGTTGTCATATAACAGGTTGTGACGGTAGGCAATGAATGTTAAGTTATTCTCTCCCCTCCATAAGTATAGCCCAAGATCCCCATAAAATCTGACAGAGGGCCCTTCGAGACGGTTCCCTGCCTAAGTTTTAGCCCCCCACGTCAGTTTACGGATGCTTACCCCCACTCACTTGTAAAAGAAAGTGTCCCTGAAAGCTTTTAAAACCCTCTCAGAGAAGGGTGAACTCCTTGATTAAGGAAAACAACACCTTATTTCTTCCATACAGAATCTCACATCTTATATAACCAGGGATACGGTATCACAATACATTGCCCTACATTTAAGAGGGGTATCACTGAGCCCTCATTAACACTATCGAAAGACAGCCAGCATCAGCTCAAATGAAATTACAAAAAAAAAAAAAAAAATCACATGTCCCTGACGAATGAGTATGGTCAGAGCAGTTTTCACTAAACATTTGCACGCAGACATATGCATTATTTTAGTTTATGCTAGTGAATAGGGGCTGGCAAGTGGGAGAGGTGGGATGGCATATGGGGAGCCTGACTCTAAGCCGTACTGGACAAACATATTTACCTGAGAATACACGCTGTATACAAACTCATAAGACCGACACCATTGACAGGAACTCAACTTAATCACTGCCCATAGGCATATAAAGAACATGAGAAATTAACGTAGTGATAGCCTCACTGACGGCATTATGAAAAGTGTAGTATTAGCCTAACTGACCAGGAGATAATATTTGAATGCTACATTAGAATTTGAATGTAACGTTCAAATTCAAAATAGTATTTCTAGTCTAATACTGTTTTATAAATGTAATATTCGAATTTGAATGTGACATTCGAAATAGTATTTCTTGTCTACAATTGTGTTTTATAAATGTAATATTCGAATTTGACATTAAAATGTCACATTTTAATTCAAAAGTGACATTTGAAAACTGTAAATAACATTCGATAATAGAATTTTTAAGAATATTAGTTTTAAGAATATTCGTTTTTATCAACATTCTATTATGTAAATCGAATTTCTACAATAACATTCGTTCTAACATTCAAATTCGGATATAAACACATTTGTCCATATCTAACTGGACTGCAACCAAAAATAGGCCCTGGCATTTTAAGGCAGAGAAGCTCACCCCCCTTTTGTTATTTAAACAGGTACCCACAGATATTTATAGGCAAGAGGAGATAGTCTTTCTTCCCCCTTGGTTAGACAACCCCAGAGAATATGCACATGGGCAGCCTTACTGTACACAAAGAGTGGTAGGTTTTTCTGTATAACAACCAGGGGTGTATTTTGGCATAAGCATGCAAGGCACTTGCCTAAGGCGGCAGACTGGGGGAGAGCAGCATTTTTTCAATCTTACATACACACACACACACACACTGCACTACACAAACCCACTACGCACACATATATACACACATGCTCACTTGAACATTTACTTTTATAATGCCATGGGAAAAAAGTCATATTACACCCTGACCAAAAAATATTATGACCCAAAAAGGCCTAAATCGTGGGGGAGGGGGGGGGGGCAGCAGAATTTTCAGTGCCTAGGGCAGCACAAAACCTAAATACGCCACTGACAAAAACACTAAACCCTTCCACCTTAAAGGCAAAGTCATACAATTTTGTATAATGTGAACCCTATTTTTCAGTGGGGGTGCACATGGAGGGGATCAGATATAATTCAGGTGGCGCCCAGGCACCATAGGACCCCTCTGTATGAATGCCACTACTGACTGGAGGGCCAGAAGGCCCCTAGATGTGTGGGCCCAGTCTCAGTTGAGACAACTAAGGCACCTGTAGTTATGCCCCTGTCCAGGGGGCAGGATATAGGTTAATCCAAAATTACACACAGGACTGCAAGTATTTACTAGAGTACAGACAACTGGCAGACTATAGGTTACAAGATGAGCAGGGCTAATTAAATGCTCTCTATGCTCAGTCCAGATCTGTTTATCTCTTGTTGGTGCTGGGAGGTCATTCTGGAACTTTAAATGTT
Organism: Bombina bombina; assembly: GCF_027579735.1. Taxonomy (NCBI): domain Eukaryota; kingdom Metazoa; phylum Chordata; class Amphibia; order Anura; family Bombinatoridae; genus Bombina; species Bombina bombina. The sequence continues at coordinate 66,207,725 of NC_069505.1, forward strand.
TTGGAACCCTGTTTATCACTGAAGTTTGGGATACATCAGTGTAGCAGTGGTGTAACAAAGGGGAGGGGGGCAGTTGTCCCTGGGCACCAGTATAATGGGGCACTGACGCCGATTGGGACCAACACAAATAGCCAGAATATTTCATATTGGATCATCTAATATTGTACAAGGAAGCTCACCCTCCTCATAGTATTGGAATAACTTTCTCTGATCGCTTACACTATGCTCAGTTTAGCCCTAATGGCTCCTGAAGTTTTTATAGAGTGATGTAGGTGGAGGCAGTTAGTCTTTTGGGAACAAAGAAAAATGTTTGAGAAGCGGACAAACATACCTAAACATTAGACATGGTGCTGGGAGCATTAACAACTGGCAATGACACTGCTAGTGACAATGACTATGAAAAGGGACAAGAAACCCCAAAAAATGTTTTTCGTGAATCAGGCAATCTTAGTTCTATTATCCAATTTGCTTCATTCTCTTGCTATTCTTTGCTGAAGAAGCAGCAATGCATTAACACATCAAGTGAACCAATAAAGGTATGCATATATGTGCAGCCTCCAATCAGCAGTTTCTGAGCCTACCTAGGTATCCTATTCAACAAATGATATCAAATAACATTTTCCTTTACAAAAACAAAAAAATATTAAAGGACACTTAAAGGGACATGCAACCCAAACTTTCCCTTTCATGATTCAAATACAACATAACATTTTAAACAACTTTCCAATTTACTTCTATTATCTAATTTGCTTTATTCTCTTGCTATTCTTTTTTTTAAAGCATATATAGGTAGGCTCAAGAGGAGGGAGCTAGCTGCTGATTGGAGCCTGCGTATAAATGCCTCTTGTCATTGGCTTACCAATGTTTTCAGTTAGGTCCCAGTAGTGTATTACTGCTCTTTCAATAAAGGATACCAAGTGAATGAAGTAAAATTGAAAATAGACGTAAATTGGAAAGTTGATTAAAAACGTATGTTCTATCTGAATCATAAAAAAAAAAATGTTTAAAATGTCCCACTCCTTTTTGTGAGACAAGCAATTCAATGGTGGTTGTCGAGTCCAACAGAATAGCTATACTGCTGATAACTGGCATTAAATTCCTAGGTAGATTGGGCTAAACTTTAAGAAGGAAAAGTTGAGAACAAGTGCTTTATTACCAAACTCCATATAATTAAGGGAATGTTCGACATCAATAGATTAAAGTGCTTCAATGAGAGGCTAAATATTAAACTTACCTTTTACAGCTCTATCCTATTTTAACAAACCAAGGTAAGAAGTCAAGAAAATCACCCCTCACCTAATATCTCCTATAAGACTCAGGCAGCAAACAGTGTTATAAGGTAAAAAGGCAAGAGCAATCACCCCTCACCTGGGTGTCTCAGGATGAGGCAGCAAACAGTGCTATAAGGTAAAAAGGCAAGAGCAATCACCCCTCACATGGGTGTCTCAGGATGAGGCAGCAAACAGTGCTATAAGGTAAAAAGGCAAGAGCAATCGCCCCTCACATGGGTGTCTCAGGATGAGGCAGCAAACAGTGCTATAAGGTAAAAAGGCAAGAGCAATCGCCCCTCACATGGGTGTCTCAGGATGAGGCAGCAAACAGTGCTATAAGGTAAAAAGGCAAGAGCAATCGCCCCTCACCTGGGTGTCTCAGCATCAGGCAGCAAACAGTGCTATAAGGTAAGAAGGAAAGAGCAATCTCCCCTCACCTGGGTGTCTCAGCTAGAGTTGCCACCTGTCCCTTAAAATACAGAAAAATTATAGGTTATACATGCTGCAGGGTGTGCAAGGAGGCATATAAATAGTGCTGTCCAGAAACACAATACATGTTCCTCCCTGCACACCCTGCAGCACTCATAAGTGTCCAGGAAAACATGGCTGAGTTGGCATTGGCAAACCTAGTCTCAGCATCAGACAGCAAAACAGTGCTACAGGGTAAGAAGGCAAGAGCAATCACCCCTCACCTGGGTGTTTCAACATCAGGCAGCAAACAGTGATACAGGGTAAGAAGGCAAGCGCAATCATCCCTCACCTGGGTGTCTCAGCATCAGGCAGCAAACAGTGCTATAGGGTAAGGAGGCAAGAGCAATCGCCCCTTACCTGGGTGTCTCAGCATCAGACAGCAAGCAGTGCTATAGGGTAAGAAGGCAAGAGCAATCGCCCCTCAGCATCAGACAGCACACAGTGCTATAAGGTAATAGGGCATGAGCAATCGCCCCTCACCTGGGTGTCTCAGAATCAGACAGCAAACAGTGCTATAGGGTAAGGAGGCAAGAGCAATCGCCCCTCACCTGGGTGTCTCAGCATCAGACAGCAAGCAGTGCTATAGGGTAAGGAGGCAAGAGCAATCGCCCCTCACCTGGGTGCCTCAGCATCAGACAGCACACAGTGCTATAAGGTAATAGGGCATGAGCAATCGCCCCTCACCTGGGTGTCTCAGAATCAGACAGCAAGCAGTGCTATAGGGTAAGGAGGCAAGAGCAATCGCCCCTCACCTGGGTGTCTCAGCATCAGACAGCAAGCAGTGCTATAGGGTAAGAAGGCAAGAGCAATCGCCCCTCACCTGGGTGTCTCAGCATCAGGCAGCAAACAGTGCTATAGGGTAAGGAGGCAAGAGCAATCGCCCCTCACCTGGGTGCCTCAGCATCAGGCAGCAAACAGTGCTATAGGGTAAGGAGGCAAGAGCAATCGCCCCTCACCTGGGTGTCTCAGCATCAGACAGCAAGCAGTGCTATAGGGTAAGGAGGCAAGAGCAATCGCCCCTCACCTGGGTGCCTCAGCATCAGACAGCACACAGTGCTATAAGGTAATAGGGCATGAGCAATCGCCCCTCACCTGGGTGTCTCAGAATCAGACAGCAAACAGTGCTACAGGTAGGGTTGCCACCAGTCCCTTAAAATACAGAACACTTATGAGTTATACATACTGTAGGGTATGCAGGGAGGAATAGGAATTGTGCTGTCCAGAAACACAATACATGTTCCTCCCTGCACACCCTGCAGCATATGTAACTCATAAGTGTCCAGTAAAACATGGCTGAGGTGGCAACCCTAGCTACAGGGTAAGAAGGCAAGAGCAATCGCCCCTCACCTGGGTGTCTCAGCATCAGACAGCAAACAGTGCTACAGGGTAAGAAGGCAAGAGCAATCGCCCCTCCCCTGGGTGCCTCAGAATCAGGCAGCAAACAGAGCTACAGGGTAAGAAAGCAAGAGCAATCACTCCTCACCTGGGTGCCTCAGCATCAGACACCAAACAGTGCTATAAGGTAACAAGGCATGAGCAATCGCCCCTCACCTGGGTGTCTCAGCATCAGGCAACAAACAGTGCAATAAGGTAAGAAGGCATGAGCAATTACCCTTCACTTGGGTGTCTCCCAGCATCAGGCAGCAAACAGTGCAATAAGATGAGAAGGCAAGAGCAATCACCCCCTGTGACAGACCCTTCTGTCAGTACTGAAAGAGTTAACTTTGTTCAGCTTTAAGAAGCTATTTTCTAAAGACAAGGTTTCTAGCCTCAGCTATTGTGTACTGTAATTAAGTTTAGTGATAAACATTCACATTGTTTAATCACATCCAGAGAGCAGACGCCCAAGTGATAAGAAAGACTAAATTGTTTATCTGCTTAAGTAATGTAATTCTATTGTATCATGTCAAAGGCCGTTTTCCCTCTATCTAATGTACAATATTCTTTCAACCCCCCATCTGGGGTCAGACCTGCCTAAATACTGGGCATATAGCCTTCAATAAAGTGCATTCTGTTTTAACCTTCAATGTGGAGCCTGGTCTCATGTTTGTGGGGGGAATTAGCTGGGTTGTGAGTTGCTGATCCCATATTCAGGGCATCTTTCATCAGGTATTAACCCTTGGTATCCTGTTGATACCGTAACACCCCCTCACCTAGGTGTCTCAGCATCAGGCAGCAAACAGTGCTACAGGGTAAGAAGGCAAGAGCAATCGCCCCTTACCTGGGTGTCTCAGCATCAGGCAGCAAACAGTGCTACAGGGTAAGAAGGCAAGAGCAATCGCCCCTTACCTGGGTGTCTCAGCATCAGGCAGCAAACAGTGCTACAGGGTAAGAAGGCAAGAGCAATCGCCCCTTACCTGGGTGTCTCAGCATCAGGCAGCAAACAGTGCTATAAGGTAAGAAGGCAAGAGCAATCGCCCCTCACCTGGGTGTCTCAGCATCAGGCAGCAAACAGTGCTACAGGGTAAGAAGGCAAGAGCAATCACTCCTCACCTGGGTGTCTCAGCATCAGGCAGCAAAGAGTGCAATAAGGTAAGAAGGCAAGAGCAATCACACCTCACCTGGGTGTCTCAGCATCAGGCAGCAAACAGAGCTATAAGGTAAGAAGGCAAGAGCAATCGCCCCTTACCTTGGTGTCTCAGCGAGAAAGGGGACCCCCCAAGCGCCTACCAAACCGGAGGCAAAAGGGGAAAGCAAAATGGGAAAGCACTGTAAGTTTACTACAGTTGAAATTTAATAACAGTTTAAAAACATACAATATATATCATGGATCCATGAGATAAAATAACAGATAAAAACAGTTCAAATTATGCAAACAATGTGTAAAATGTCGACAACAAATAATCAGCAACAGATATTCAACGGTCCTAGACTGAGATTGCACGGGACTGGGTAATGGGTGTTAAACCATATAAAATCAAATAACTAGTGTTCAATTGTGCGAAAAATCCAAAATTCAAAATCCAGAATGTTAAAAATAAAAATATATAAATATAAAAATCCAGAGTCAATGTGATGAAAACAAGTGTGTCTTTAAAAATAGTGAGTTGTAATTCTGTGGCGAACAAGACAAAAAAAATGAAAAGAAAAAATATGCAGTGTAGGCAAAGTGAAAAAATATCAAATAGTAAAAATAGTCACCCAAACCTAAATGGATATTCCTTGTAGTGATCCCACAGTGTAGATAATCCTTGAGGGTGGGAGAGGAGGAGAAGTAGTGTCCACAGGAGTGAAAAAATGTACTAAAAGACTGAACCAGTTTGGCCCAAAAAACGATATCCACCTAAAATACAAAGACAAATATGGTGCAGGTAACTTCACACAATTGTACATAAAAGGGAATAGGCTTACCAATACTCAGTCGACGCGTTTCGGCCCCTGTCAGGCCTTTATCAAGACTGAGTTTATTTAGGAGAATGTGTCCTTATAAAGGGTATTGTAGCCAATAATCAGATTGAATTTTTGCGCCAAAACTTTAAACTCCGCCCACTTCCTGTTGACTGGACAGAAAACAGTGCTATAAGGTAAGAAGGCAAGAGCAATCGTCCCTCACCTGGGTATCTCAGCATCAGGCAGCAAACAGTGCTATAAGGTAAGTAGGCAAGAGCAATCGCCCCTCACCTGGGTGTCTCAGCATCAGGCAGCAAACAGTGCTACAGGGTAAGAAGGCAAGAGCAATTGCCCCTCACCTGGGTGTCTCAGCATCAGGCAGCAAACAGTACAATAAAGTAAGAAGGCAAGAGCAATCGTCTCTCACCTGGGTGTCTCAACATCAGGCAGCAAACAGTGCTATAAGCAGGGGTGAAACTACACGGGGTGCAGAGGTCGCAGGTGCGACTAGGCCCCTGAGGGTGGGGGCCCAGCTTAAAAAAAAATTTTTTTTTTTTTTTTTAATAGTAGAAAACGTTAACCTACCACTGCCTGCACTGATATCATGTGAGTGTGACATGACTACAGGGGTTAGTGTTTCTGTTTTACCGATTGGTGTTTATGTGTGTGTATGTATGTGACTGTGTGTGTATTTATGCATGTATGTGTGTTTGTGTATGTTTGTGGAACCAGCAAATTACAGACCTTGTTACTACAGCATGGGGGGGGCAGGGGGTAAACAGTGTCACTATACAGTACCACTATATACAGTGTGGTGGGTGGACCATGTCACTGACTACTGTGGTCACTTTATAAAGTACTGGGCGGGTAGGGTCAGGCCAGCCATCTCACCGGCAGATTACAGACGGAGTCACTGGCTCACTAAATACAGTACTGGGGGGGTTAAATAGTGTCACTATAGATATATATATATATATATATATATATATATATATATATATATATATATATATATATATATACTTTAATAGGGGGTCAGACCATCTCACAGACGGTGGGCACAGGGTACCTCCTTTTGCAGACATGTAATCTGATTCAGATTTTTTTCTGTTTTAAATGTAAAAAAAAAATAAAAAAAAATATGTATTAAATTCACCTTTTTTTGGAGGGGGAGGGGTGGTGGGGGCCCCTTCTTAGAGTCTTGCACCTGGGCCCTGTGGTTTCTAGTTACGCCTCTGGCTATAAGGTAAGTAGGCAAGAGCAATCGCCCCTCACCTGGGTGTCTCAGCATGAGGCAGCAAACAGTGCTACAGGGTAAGAAGGAAAGAGCAATCGCCTCTCACATAGTTGTCTCAGCATCAGGCAGCAAACAGTGCTACAGGGTAAGTAGGCAAGAGCAATCGCCCCTCACATGGGTGTCTCAGCATCAGGCAGCAAACAGTGCTATAATGTAAGAAGGCAAGAGCAATCACTCCTTACCTGGGTGTCTCAGTATCAGGCAGCAAACAGTGCTATAATGTAAGAAGGCAAGAGCAATCACTCCTTACCTGGGTGTCTCAGCATCAGGCAGCAAACAGTGCTATAATGTAAGAAGGCAAGAGCAATCACTCCTTACCTGGGTGTCTCAGTATCAGGCAGCAAACAGTGCTATAAGGTAAGAAGGCAAGAGCAATCGCCCCTCACTTGGGTGTCTCAGCATCAGGCAGCAAACAGTGCTACAGGGAAGAAGGCAAGAGAAATCGCTCCTCACCTGGGTGTCTCAGCATCAGGCAGCAAACAGTGCTATAAGGTAAGAAGGCAAGAGCAATCGCCCCTTACCTGGGTGTCTCAGTATCAGGCAGCAAACAGTGCTATAAGGTAAGAAGGCAAGAGCAATCGCCCCTCACTTGGGTGTCTCAGCATCAGGCAGCAAACAGTGCTACAGGGAAGAAGGAAAGAGCAATCTCCCCTCACCTGGGTGTCTCAGCATCAGGCAGCAAACAGTGCTATAAGGTAAGAAGGCAAGAGCAATTGTCCCTCACCTGGGTATCTCAGCATCAGGCAGCAAACAGTGCTACAGGGTAAGAAGGCAAGAGCAATTGCTCCTCACCTGGGTGTCTCAGCATCAGGCAGCAAACAGTGCTATAAGGTAAGAAGGCAAGAGCAATTGTCCCTCACCTGGGTATCTCAGCATCAGGCAGCAAACAGTGCTACAGGGTAAGAAGGCAAGAGCAATCGCTCCTCACCTGGGTGTCTCAGCATCAGGCAGCAAACAGTGCTATAAGGTAAGAAGGCAAGAGCAATCAACCCTCACTTGGGTGTCTCAGCATCAGGCAGCAAACAGTGCTACAGGGTAAGAAGGCAAGAGCAATCACTCCTCACCTGGGTGTCTCAGCATCAGGCAGCAAACAGTGCTATAAGGTAAGAAGGCAAGAGGAATCGCCCCTCACCTGGGTGTCTCAGCATCAGGCAGCAACTAGTGCTATAAGGTTAGAAGGCAAGAGGAATCGCTCCTCACCTGGGTGTCTCAGCATCAGTCAGCAAACAGTGCTACAGGGTAAGAAGGCAAGAGCAATCGCTCCTCACCTGGGTGCCTCAGCATCAGGCAGCAAACAGTGCTATAAGGTAAGAAGGCAAGAGCAATCGCTCCTCACCTGGGTGTCTCAGCATCAGGCAGCAAACAGTGCTATAAGGTAAGAAGGCAAGAGGAATCGCCCCTCACCTGGGTGTCTTAGCATCAGGCAGCAAACAGTGCTATAAGGTAAGAAGGCAAGAGCAATCACCCCTCACCTGGGTGTCTCAGCATCAGGCAGCAACTAGTGCTATAAGGTAAGAAGGCAAGAGGAATCGACCCTCAGCTGGGTGTCTCAGCATCAGGCAGCAACTAGTGCTATAAGGTAAGAAGGCATGAGCAATCGCTCCTCACCTGGGTGTCTCAGCATCAGGCAGCAAACAGTGCTATAAGGTGAGAAGACATGAGCAATCGCTCCTCACCTGGGTGTCTCAGCATCAGGCAGCAAACAGTTCTATAAGGTGAGAAGACATGAGCAATCGCTCCTCACCTGGGTGTCTCAGCATCAGGCAGCAAACAGTGCTATAAGGTAAGAAGGCAAGAGCAATCGCTCCTCACCTGGGTGTCTCAGCATCAGGCAGCAAACAGTGCTATAGGGTAAGAAGACATGAGCAATCGCTCCTCACCTGTGTGTCTCAGCATCAGGCAGCAAACAGTGCTATAAGGTGAGAAGACATGAGCAATCGCTCCTCACCTGGGTGTCTCAGCATCAGGCAGCAAACAGTGCTATAAGGTGAGAAGACATGAGCAATCGCTCCTCACCTGGGTGTCTCAGCATCAGGCAGCAAACAGTGCTATAAGGTGAGAAGACATGAGCAATCGCTCCTCACCTGGGTGTCTCAGCATCAGGCAGCAAACAGTGCTATAAGGTGAGAAGACATGAGCAATCGCTCCTCACCTGGGTGTCTCAGCATCAGGCAGCAACTAGTGTTATAAGGTAAGAAGGCAAGAGCAATCGCCCCTCACCTGGATGTCTCAGCATCAGGCAGCAAACAGTGCTATAAGGTAAGAAGGCAAGAGCAATCGCTCCTCACCTGGGTGTTCCAGCATCAGGCAGCAAACAGTGCTATAAGGTGAGAAGACATGAGCAATCACTCCTCACCTGGGTGTCTCAGCATCAGGCAGCAAACAGTGCTATAAGGTGAGAAGACATGAGCAATCGCTCCTCACCTGGGTGTCTCAGCATCAGGCAGCAAACAGTGCTATAAGGTGAGAAGACATGAGCAATCGCTCCTCACCTGGGTGTCTCAGCATCAGGCAGCAAACAGTGCTATAAGGTGAGAAGACATGAGCAATCGCTCCTCACCTGGGTGTCTCAGCATCAGGCAGCAAACAGTGCTATAAGGTGAGAAGACATGAGCAATCGCTCCTCACCTGGGTGTTCCAGCATCAGGCAGCAAACAGTGCTATAAGGTGAGAAGACATGAGCAATCGCTCCTCACCTGGGTGTCTCAGCATCAGGCAGCAAACAGTGCTATAAGGTGAGAAGACATGAGCAATGGCTCCTCACCTGGGAGCAGGCGTGACCAGCTTAACTACATTTTAAATCCCTAATCAACATATTCTGTAGAAGCAGAGGGATTTTACAATAAGCCAACAGACACCTGACACTCAAGGTAAAAGTAAACTTTCATGATTCAGATAGAGCATTGAATTTTAACAACTTTCAAATTTAATTCCATTAATAAAATGTGCACAGTCTTTTGATATTTATACTTTTTGAGTCAGCAGCTCTTACTGAGTTCACAGAATATACATATATGCAGTTGTAATTAACTGATGGCTCTCACATGACACAGGAGAAGTGGAAATAAAAAAATCTACTACTCATTTGAAGTTCAGACTAGAGGGTAGATTTATCAACTTGCGGGTGGACATGATTCGTTGTAGCGAATCATGTGCGTCCGACATTGTTAAATGGTGAAATTCTTGTGCAATTCTGCAACCTGCACATTCGTTTGGCCGCTAGCAGGGGGTGTCAATCATCCCGATTGTATTTGATCGGGATGATTGCGGTCTGCCATCTCAGAGGTGGCAGATGAGTTAAGGAGCAGCAGTCTTATGACTTCCGACCACTGCTTCTATATTTAAGTTTCCGGCAAGCCGTAAACCTTGGGGATAGATTGCAGCATCCACTGCTTGATAAATCTACCCCTCAGTGTTATTGTATTGTATTTTTATCATGCATCTGTTGATTATGTAAATCTACTGTATTTACTGGCCCTTTAAATGGACATGAAACCCCAAAATTTTCTTTCATGATTCAGATAGAGAATACAATTTTAAACCACTTTCCAATTTACTTATATTATTTAATTTTCTTCCTTCTCTTGTTATCCTTTGCTGAAAGGTTTATCTAGGCAAGCTCAGGAGCAGCAGAGAACCTAGGTTCTAGTTGTTGATTGGTGACTGAATATATATACCGATTGGGATTGGCTCACCCATGTGTTCAGTCAGAAACCAGTAGTGCACTGCTGCTCCTTCAACAAACTATACCAAGAGAATGAAACAGATTAGATAATAGAAGTAAATTAGAAAGTTGTTTAAAATTGTATTCTCTATCTGAATCATGAAAGACAAATGTTGGGTTTCATGTCCTTTTAAGTTTAACCTGAGAAAGTCATGCATGAAGAAAATGTATAGAAATTGTAAAGTATAGTTTAGATAATGAGTCATAGGCTGACATCAATTTGGAAAAGGATTTATCCATCAGTTTCAATGAAAATCATAACAGAAAAAAAAAATTCTTAGAATATGTCAACAAAGCAGACTCATCCCAAGAAAAGAAGAAAACAGAATACGTTGCTTCAAGATTACTTAAAGGGCCATGATACCCAAATGTTGAAACACTTGAAAGTGATGCGGAATAGCTGTAAAAAGCTGACTAGAAAATATTATCTGAACATCTCTATGTAAAAAAGAAAGATATTTGATCTCAAAGGTTCCTCAGTAGCCACATCCCATTGTAAAGGACTTCTAAGCAGCAAATCAGTATGTCTGTCCCGGGACAGCTACGGGAGTGAGCTTACGTGCACACTCATGTTATTTCCCTATTCAGTTTAAGGAAGTTTACTATGAAATCTCATGAGAGTTGAGTGAAATCTCATGAGATCACAGTAAAAGGGTTCATGACCTCAGCACTGCTGATGCTAATTGGCTGCTGTTCATTTCTTAATTTGTTATTTTTTTTATCAGCAGCTGGGAGCAGCTGAGTATAACTCTTTACAAAGCACTTACTCAGCTGAGCTGAGGAGATTGTGAGGAAAAATATCTTCCTTTTTTACATAGAGATGCTCAGGTGATATTCTCCTGTCAGCTTTTTACAGTTATACTGCATCAGTTTCAAGTGATTTAGCATATGAGTATTATGTCCCTTTAAATAATAATGCTGTGTAGAATTGATAAGTCCCAATATATTCTGCAGTGCCATGCTGTGACAGAAGAAGTAAAGGACCAGGCTTTTTAGAAAGCTACATTCTAAGAGGTCATTGTTGGCAAGAAGGGGTTAGGTAGTAGCTTGCAAGCATTTATATGGTGAGTTTGGTTCTAGTTTTACCAAAGTGATCTATAGTCCTTTATGAAGTAAAATGGTCAGCTTCTCTAATAACGTTTTGAGGTAATGTTTGAATTCTCTGGAGGAGACAAAAGAGAAGTCCTGTTGAGCGGCTGATGTTTAAAAATGGGACAGTGAGGTGTAGGCCAGAAAACAAAATGAAGGAGGAAATGGTGGTAGTACATAGAGATCAGATAAGAAATGTAGGGTGTTACGGTACCAACAGGATACCAAGGGTTAATACCAGGGAACAACGTCCTGCATAGGGAATCAGCAATTCACAAACCAGCCAGTTTTCAGGTTTAAACAGAATGTCATTTATTAAAGGCTATGCCTAGTATTTATGCAGGTCTGACCCCCCCCCCCCCCCAGATGGGGGTTGAAAGACTGTTGTACATTACATGGAGGGAACAAGCCCTTTGACATGATACAATAGAATTATATTACTTAAACACTTCAACCACAAGACACTCTTGGCTCTTCTTATCACTTAGGCGTTTTCTCTCTGAGGGTGATCAAACAATGGAATTCTTATCACTAACTAAATTATGGTTGGAGCCAGCAACTTGTGTTTAGAAAATAGTTTCTTAAAGCTAAACACAGTTAACTCCTTCAGTCCTGACAGAAGGGTCTGTCACATAGCTCCCCCCTTGTGGAACACTCCGGCAGACCCGGCTTGACCCTTTTGCGGGTCAACCTGGGGATGACCGGACTAGGAGGTGGTAGGCATGTCAGTTTGCTGGGACAATCCATCTGTATTCCCGTTATGAGAGAGAATTCCTGTCCATACAAACAAGGGTTCAAATTCCTCAGTGCCCAGACCAGGGCCAAACAGTCCTTCAAAATCCCATCAGCTTCTTTACGAGTTTTCTGTACCTGCTCTTTATAGGTATCCACAATCCCTTCATACTGACATAGGGTGCCCTTGAGTTGCTGCACCTCACTATGAGCCAGTGTCAGCTTCTCCTCAAGTGTCGCTAAGTTTGTCTTTAAGGTTTCATGTCCCACTCTCAAGCTGGTGTTTTCTGCAGTCTGTCGGTGCAGCTTGTCTAGCAGAGATTCACGTTCTAAACGTGCTTTTTCCTCTGCGCTCCTCTTCTCCTTCATCAGCGCATTGTAACGGGACCTCCACATATCAATAGCGGATAGAGATTTACTGAGCTCAGCGTCCTGGGGCTTAGCAGCAGGTGGGTCAGTCTCTGCTGCACGGATCTGGGCACGGGTAGTCACAGGGTTAACATCAGCGGGACCCATAGGAGCGTAGGCAGAAACAAGGGGGGGCAAGTCATTTCCAAGAAGAACATCAGCAGGTAAGTCCTTCTTGACCCCCACATTCACAGGTCTAGCGCCCACTCCCCAATCCAAATGTACCCTGGCAACAGGTAGGCTGAACACATCGCCCCCTGCTACCCTCACAGCCACAGTGTCTCCAGTGTACTGTTTCTCAGACACCAAGTTCTTTTGAAGCAAGGTCATGGTAGCACCAGTATCCCGTAGACCACTGACCTTCTTCCCATTCACTTTAAACAGTTGCCGGTTATTCCGGTGGGCAGCTTGCACAAGGTCTGCCTCATGTAGGATGCTCCAGCATTCTTGCGCCTCTACGTAGCGGGCCGCAGGCTGAGGATTACGTGGGATTCCGCCGGCGGGTCTTCTCCAGGACTGCGCTTGGTTCGCTGCATTTAGGGGACACTCTGGTCTTTTGTGCCCTAGTTGCTTACATCTAAAGCACCGAGTAGGTTGTGAGTAGCACCGCGAATTGAACAGGGCTCTCTGAGGGTAGTTCGTGGCCGGAGGCCGTGTGGTATAGCGGTGCGCCGGGGTTTGGTAACTGGCAGCTGCTGGGGTGACTGGGGGTCTGTACTCCACTCTAGCAGGGGGCTTAGTGGTAGCAGTGTCCAGTTTGCGGGCATCCGTATACTCATCTGCCAAGCGAGCCGCTTCCTGCAGGGTGGAGGGTTTACGGTCCCGAACCCACTCTCGAACTCCTGCGGGTAACTTGTCGAAGCAATGTTCCAACAGGAATAGCTGCAGCACCTCTTCCCCAGATATGGCTTGGCACCCCGCTATCCAGTGAGCTGCTGTGCGGTGCACCTTATATGCCCACTCAAGGTAGGAATCTCCAGCTAATTTAACAGTGTCTCTGAACCGCCTCCGGTATGCCTCCGGTGTAACCGCATACCTGGAGAGCAGAGCCTCTTTTATAGTATTATAATCCCCGACTTCCTCATCTGGAATGGCCCGAAAAGCCTCACTGGCCCGGCCGGATAATTTTCCAGATAATATCGTGACCCAGTCCTCTGCGGGTACCTTGTGTAGTGCACATTGCCTCTCAAAATCCGCAAGGTACCCATCAATCTCTCCTTCTGTTTCCAGGAAGTTTTTAAAAGCTGCAAAATTTACTTTTCTCTTTTCCATCTTAGACAGTATTGTAATAATCCCCCTCTTCCTGAGGTTACTGGCTTGTGTAGTTGCTCTTCTGGGCGATAAGGTTCATTCCGTCGCTTGCCACCAATTGTTACGGTACCAACAGGATACCAAGGGTTAATACCAGGGAACAACGTCCTGCATAGGGAATCAGCAATTCACAAACCAGCCAGTTTTCAGGTTTAAACAGAATGTCATTTATTAAAGGCTATGCCTAGTATTTATGCAGGTCTGACCCCCCCCCCCCAGATGGGGGTTGAAAGACTGTTGTACATTACATGGAGGGAACAAGCCCTTTGACATGATACAATAGAATTATATTACTTAAACACTTCAACCACAAGACACTCTTGGCTCTTCTTATCATTTAGGCGTTTTCTCTCTGAGGGTGATCAAACAATGGAATTCTTATCACTAACTAAATTATGGTTGGAGCCAGCAACTTGTGTTTAGAAAATAGTTTCTTAATGCTAAACACAGTTAACTCCTTCAGTCCTGACAGAAGGGTCTGTCACATAGGGGAAGTGGTATTGTGAAGGGCTTAAACTGGACTAAGTAGAAAGAAAGTGCAATTGTCATGATCGAGCATGATAAACAAATGGGCAGTATTTTTGTGTCTTGAAACGAAATATTCAATTTGCTTAAAAATATTAAAAATATACAAGATGGTATCTCACACCACATCACCTTTATGAAATATATAAGACAACTCCAAACACTTGCTGGAGGTACTGTGGAGACATTTATTATTAACGGATGCTGCATTCTACCCCGGTAGTTTCAGGTCTGTCTGAAACATAATTTAAGAAACAGCGTTCCTTAACTTGTGCACAACGTTTTAGGCGGACTGAAATTATCCCGTTCCAATACGATTGGGATGATTGACACCCCCTGCTAGTGGCCGATTGGCCGCCAGTGAGCAGGGAGCGGCATTGAACAAGCATTTCAGAAGAAATGCTTCTGCAATGATAAATACAGACAGCTATAGCGAATCATGTCCGCTCGGCATTTAATAAATTGACCCCTTGGTGGTAATGTACAACTGTTTTTAGATATTATTGCATAAATGGAAAAGGCCTTAATACCAATATGGTTAAATCTAGACATGTGCAGCACTTTAGAATTAGTTTTAGACTAATTATTCCTAAAAATTATTCTGAAAAACAAATACTGAATAGTCATTAAAATTTTCATTTGTTTTTGTTTAAAGAAATGTAAACGTTCCTTTACTGCAGGTGAAAATGTATCACCTGTAGTTTAGTGCAGGTGTTCTGGAAAAATGGCGAACTTGTGAAAGCAGCGAACCACGTCACTTCCTGTGACGTGGCATCAGTTGTTAAACAAATTTTGGCCGTAATGCGCATCAGTGCTAGTGCCATTACATACCTAGCCGCACACGTCACTGCTACAATTTTGAGAGCCATGAAATTCCTGGACCCTTTCAAGAGTGCATGCATGGGATCAAAGCCTCTAAAAGGTGTCTGGACCGTTATACCCAATTACACTAAAAAAAATCTGTGAATGAAAATTAAAAGGGAGCTCCTTTCCACTTATTATAGTAAAACAATGTTTGTATGACCAATCAAACAGTTTGAACAATAAAAAAGGTATTGTATAAGTGTCACTGTAAAGGGGATACCGATAATTGTATGGCAATTGGCAAAGTTTGGCACGCATGTGCTGCACAAAGGGTCCAGGAATTACACAAGTCTCAAAATTGTAGCAGTGACGTGAGTGGCGGTATTGACAGATTTCAAAATCCCATGCATGCACTCTTGAAAGGGTCCAGGAACTTCACGGCTCTCAAAATTGTAGCAGTGGCATGTGCGGCTAGGTATGTAATGACGCTAGCACACATGCACATTACGGCCAAAATTTGTGAAACCGCTGATGCCACATCACAGGAGGTGACGTGGTTCGCTGTTTTCACATGTTGACCATTTTCCCAGAACACAGGCTCTGGGATCCATCACACTAAGCCTCCTATTATCACAGTCCTGGGCTCTTTGAAAAGCAGTCGGGATTAGCTCGGACCCCAGTGCGCTATAGCTAAGTATTTTATTTTTTAACCCTTTCTTCCTGTTAGGACATTCCATGCCGTCCTAACTGTGCTGGGCTTTAACTCCATTAAGATGGCATGAAACGTCCTAGCCGTTTGGCTGTCCTGAAGCCATAGCCACTTTGTAAATGGGATTCATGGACTGGAGGGTGTGCATAGCATCATAGGCACTCCCCCTGACCTAATCCCATCATTGAAATCACACGATCACATGAACGATTGCGTGATTTCAATTTTTTCTTATTTGGTTACGGTTCTGATGTAGACAAATAAGTCTCAGCGGGAAATCGTTAAAGCTAATTTAAAGAAACAAATTGTAGTGTTTGTAAATCCAGGTGGTTTAGAATTATATCTGACACAGAGTCAATTTATACAGCCACTAACTCTTACACTTTGTTTCCTGGTTCCCCACTCTGACAACACTGTTCCTGCCCTGACTTCTTTGCAATAATTATATACATTTCAGTACAAGTCAGACTCAGAGCGCAAACTAGGAATAACACACTATATAATAAAACATATCAGCAAACATTATACAAATGTATACTAACAAAGTTCGTATATATTTGTGATCTTTAAATTCATTTGTGCATTTTTTTTTTAAACTAAACAAATACACGTCTAGTTAAATCCTCATTAAAGTAATGGTAAACACGCCCCTTTATGAAACAGATCTGGAATTTTAGTGATATTATAGATGGAGTTTGCACGGGGAATTTGAATTTCATATATATTTTAAAGAGTAAGTTATAGCGCAATTTCATTACAACCAGATGATTGAAACTCCATATAAAATATCCCTAACAAAAGAATACCAAGAAAACAAATCAAATTGGATGATAAAAATAAATTGGAAAGTTGTTTAAAATTGAATGCCCTATCTAAATTATTAAGTTTAATTTGGACTAGACTGTATCTTTAATTCATCAGTAACTTACATGCCATACAGATTATGATATCATTGTTTACAATTCTTGCACAGAAAATAAATGAATGGCTGAGAGCATAAGTGTGGTTTCTTGCTCGAATAACATAGGGCTGGGAAATAGAATTTTGAATTTATGATATGCACATTTAGTCACATTTGTGGCTTTCCATTCAGTTGCTATTTTGTTTAATCTGCATTTCCCTTTAATTATGGCGGTCCTCCTGCTGACTACAAATATTATCTGTAACCTTTTCTGTGTATATTTCACTATAAATTCCTTTCATTTCTGCAGCTTTCAGTTGCTTTTTTCATGCATTAAGTTTAAGAACATTCATATCTTCAGGGTTTCTTTTATTCATAAATTTGAATAGATCCTGTTAGGTGTGAGAAATCCTTGTTTTGAAGTATGTAAGTAATGCAGAACTGACATTCACTGGACCTTCAAATCAATAGGAGGTTGAACAATAATCTTCATTATTCTGTTAGATATATAGTTTTCATCTGGAAATAATATTTGTGCTTTGAGCTCTTGGTTTCTCACTGGAGAAGTTGTTCCACTTCTCAAGCTAATCAGTTTTACATCGAGCTGGCTCCATAGGAGCAAAAGCGCTCAACTTTAATTGTTTCTTCGCATCTGCAAAGTCAGGAGAATGAGGTCCTTTCACAAGAACACTAATTAGTATTTTGGGCTAGTTGGAGAGCTCTTGAATGAGTAAGGGGTGGGATGTAGGTCAGACAGTAATGGCAATAACAACAATGTGCAGTTGGCAAAGACCGGTCATTTAAGGATATGTGAGACCTGTGAAATCAGATCTCAGCCCTGATTGTTCTCTTAGGTTGTGTTGTGGGCTGGAACTCCACCCCTTTTCATTTATTATATTTGATATACATAAATATATACAGGAGAAGTGAAACAAAAATGTGAAATTATAAAGTAAGAGCTTAAAATAACATTTAAAGGGATTTTTAACCCAAACTTTTTCTTTCATGATGCACATAGAGTATGCAATTTTAAACAACTTTTTAATTTACTTCCATTATCAAATTTTTTTTTGTTTTCTTGGTAACTTTGGTTGAAAAGCAGGGATGTAAGCTTAGGAGCCGGCCCATTTCTGGAGCACTATATGGCAGCTGTTTTGCAAGAATGTTATCCATTTGCAAGAGCACCAGATGGCAGCACTATTTCCGGTTATGTAGTGCTCAAGATGCCTACCTAGATATCTCTTCAACACAGAATATTATGGGAATTAAAGGGACAGTCAACACCAGAATTTTTGTTGTTTAAAAAGAAAGATAATCTCTTTATTACCCATTCCCCAGTTTTGCATAACCAACACAGTTATAATAATACACGTTTTACCTCTGTAATTACCTTGTATCTAAGCCTCTGCTGACTGCCCCCTTATTTCAGTTCTTTTGACAGACATGCAGTTTAGCCAATCAGTGCTCACTCCTAGGTCACTTTACATGCATGAGCTCAATGTTATCTATATGAAACATGTGAACTAATGCCCTCTAGTGGTCAAAATGTATTCAGATTAGAGGCAGTCTTCAAGGTCTAAGAAATTAGCATAAAAACCTCCTAGGTTTAGCTTTCAACTAAGAATACCAAGAGAACAAAGCAAAATTGGTGATAAAAGTAAATTGGGAAATTGTTTAAAATTGCATGCCCTATTTAAATCATGAAAGGTTTTTTTGGACTTGACTGTCCCTTTCAGCAAATTTGATAATAGACTTTTATAAAAATGTTATGTTCTATCTGAGTCACAAAATACATTTTTTTTGTGTGTTTCATATCCCTTTAATGCAATGTTTGTCTTATAAAACCTTCTTTGGTTTTAAGATAGACAAAAGGATCAGCAGACAAAATATAAATAGATATGATATAATATATAGGATATATAAACAAATATATACAAAGATAAATGCACAAAAATACACAACTATTTACTTTTTAGAATCGGGGCTTCCACTGCACTGCAAATGTATACTTCATGTGCACTACTCAAACACTGTTTCCAGACTGGAAGCCAGCACACTCGCAGCCTGCCCTTCATTCTAACATTAGTAACAATTAGACGTGAATTTGGCATCAGACGAATACAGATTTGTCTGAATTCGGACCAATGTGTCAGAATCCTGACTATCGAAATATCCAAATTAAACTGGGGAATGAAAAGGCCAAGACATTTTGCATATTTGTTAGTTGCATTTGTTTCATTTGTTTTGTTACTTTATGTGCTGTTTAAGGGACAAGAAACAGAGGAAATGGGGAGCTGAGATTGCTTGAATAATCAGCAGGTTAATTTGCAGTGATGTACAGGGGGTCTGACCATTCATGTGTCTAACTTTCCCTGTACATTCCTGACAGAGTATTACTAATTGATTCATGTTAGAGACAACAAGTCAGGCAGTGAATGCCATACAGGCTTGTTCAATCCACTTTTAACCTAGGGAGGTGGGAGACTAGGCTAAGCTTAGCCAACCACTTTGATTTTATTTTTCGGAAAGTGCAGCCGTGTGCCTCTGTCAGCTATTTGTCATGTCTTCAAACATAATAAGCTGTTTAAGTGGAAGTGCAAGTACAACTTGCAGTGTGTGTGCTGTTTTTTTTTCTTTTGCAGTCTTCTGCATTTCCTGTGTGCAGAATCAGATTTAAAGTATTTTTTTTCTTGCAGTGCACTGCTTCACAGTGAAACTGCACATTACAGTGTTAATCCGTTTTTTGTATCTGTGGAGCAGGGATTTTTCTTTAATGTTTGAAGTATTCATTCTGAGCATCAGTTTTAATATTTAAGTTATCATTTGTATTGAGCCCTGCCCTTGCTCAATAGGCTAGGCTCAGTTGCCTAGCAGCATAGCTTTATATGATACAAATATATAATAATTTTTTTAGTGTCCGGCTATTGCATACAGTGTATGTCTATATTATAAGTGTGTGTGTGTGTATGTATATATTATATATATATATATATATATATATATATATATATATATATATATATATATATATATATATATATATATATATATATATATATATATATATATATATATATATATATATATACCTGTATATTCTACAAAGTAGTACTGCTAATATAATTCAGTTTATTTTTATTGCAAGTGGGGGCACCATCTGTCTTAGAAATGAGCTAATGATGATAGGTTTCAATGTATTTCTGAAATGTATATAAACTGCCCATTCTGACGTAATAAATCAGAGCTGTTTTGTAAGCATATCATTGTGTGTGTGTTCTGTGAGACAGTTCTCCAAGCGCTTGTCATTTCAATTTGCAGTGTCCAATATCAGAGTCTTAGAGGAGAAGAGAAGGGTCGTGGTCCAAAGTCAGGCCTCTAACATTATTCAAGCCCAGGACCATGTCAAGGCCTCTTCCCTCCTGGGTCCCTATCTACAGCCATACAATAGACGCTTTCAATCAAATAAACTGCAAACCCCACAAAGGTACACAGGCTTTATGTAATCTCCATAGACAAATACAAAACACAGAAATGGACTGCACTTTCAAACTCGGCCGTGGGTAGGCTGACCATATTGCCGCTTTAAAAAGGGACACATATGAAAAATACATATGTCAGGGCTGTTTTCAGGGCTGTTTAAAGAAATGGTTTTGTATAAGAACCCTCACATATGCAGTTTTCATATGTGTTCCTTCTTAAAGCGGCAATATGGTCAGCCTAGCCGTGGGACATATCCTGTAAGCCTGCAAAATGCACAGACCCGGGTGCTCAATAGCATTAACAGCCAGCTGCACAGTATCCTGGGACTTGGGCAGTTAATCCTAACAAGTCTGTGTGCAAAGCCCATAGGAAAAATTACCAAATTAATTAACACAACACACAGAGAAATTCTGGCAAATATTTTTTTTTAAATTGCAGTGAGTGGGCCTTGCCACTTTTTTTCTATAGGCACTGTTTTTTCATTTTCATTTTGGTACTATAATTAATGATAGTGTGTATGTGTATATATGTGTGTGTGTATATGTGTATATATATATATATATATGTGTATATATATATATATATATATATATATATATATGCACAGCTTTCAGTTACCCCAGACCATGGTTTGAGAGTGCAGTTCATTTCCGTTATTTGTATGTGTCTAGGGAAATTATAAGAGGCCTGTGTCACCCTTGTTTGAATCTCAGTGTGTTTGGTTGAAGGCATTGTGTGGCTGTAGGTTTGGTTCCCAGGGAGGAAGATACCTTGACAGGGTTCTGGGCTATCACAATTTTGCCAAATACTGTAACTAACTCTGACACTTTGCATTAATCTAGCTGTCTGACTGCAAGAAAGTGCCAGACTTTCTATTTGTTAATTTTGTTTTGTAATTTTTCCCTATGGACTTTGCATCAAGGCTGGTCTGGGGTAAACTCCCTGAGTCACTGAAAGCTGTGCAACTGGATGTGAGTGCTGCATAGTCATGTGATAATATGAAAGTAAAATTAAAGAAAACTCACCACACTTTCAGAGCTTTGCTGCAAAATTCAGGGAGAGGGGCTGTGATGAGCCCAGCCTCCCTTTATATTGGAACATGTAGCTCAATATTTATTATTTCATTATTTTCAGCCATATTAATGAGATAATTTGTTTAAACATTTATTATTGAAATTATTTAATCATTTATTATTTCTTGACCAGAAACTATTGTGTATTAGGAAATCGATATAGCTGGGGGGTGGAGTCCGCAGAGCTCGAGAATGGTTGCATACTCCTGTTGCTCTGGTCCTGATTACGCCTAAATCAACCCTGCCTACCGTCTATGACAGAGCTAAACCCTGTGATATTCTCAGATTATACCCTGGGCTACTACCTAGTAATAGGTGAATGCTTAACTCAGCTTTTGATGCTATAGCTTTAAGTTAGGTCCAGAGGCCTATTTCGGCATCGCATAAGCGTTGGCCATTTTCTCACCTTGTGGCTGTAAGATTACACTAATACACCTGATATCCTGACTCACACTGAAGACCAAGGCCTTCATTTTGACCCCCACATCCAGTGGTCCTGTCGTTAAGTAGCAGGGCTCTCTCTTAAGTCACTGCACATAAGCCTATACTTACTTGCACGACCTAAGATATCATTACCAGACATCAACTTCTACCCTCTTTGCCTACTACTGGTTGACATCCACACCAGATTCTATCCGAATTTAGCAAGCTCCTAGACTTCTATCAATCGGCATTCACAGAGGCTCTGAGCACAGCCTTTAGTTTTACAACTTTTAACTGTATCCTGGACAGAGTCCCCCCAAGCCCGGCTGAAAAGTAACAGCAGCGGTGGTGCTCAGGGGCCCCAGCATCCGCCGCACATTTTTGATCTCACTATGAAGCCAGTTGGTGATACGGCAACCTATGAGACTGACCGGCTTACAGAGGAACATCTGCTGATGAGCGCATCTGAGGATAGTTGCACAGAGTACTTTATGCCCAAGATGAACACTTAGGAAAGCCAGGATACCTTGACTTCAAGATAACATTAGAGCAGATCAGAACTTTTACTACCTACCGCCAGATGAGTGGCCCAAGCGTTCTACTCTCAGATCCGGGAACAGGGCTGGCTCCTGGGGGAATCCCCTTTTGGAGGCACCATTACCTCTTAAGCACAACTCGGTATGAGAACTACTGGGCACACAACGACAGAAAGGTTCCTGTAACCTGTATTCTCTCCCTTTTTGACCACGGCCATCTGGACATGGTTTCGTTGGGGAATGTTGATCCTCCGAACCAAACTAGGAGTAGGGTAATTGTTATATATGTATTGTATCTTATCTTTAAGTGCTCTATAGATACCCTTAATGATTAAAGCATATCTTTGCTGGTTACCTGCATCTCATAGCCTTTCAATACTTCCCCAGTAAATGATCCCACTCATCATGAAGGACACCTAACCAGAGTATAGAGTGGACATTGAATCTCAGCCCTAAAAGACTTTCAGATATCATATGAGCTATAACTAAGGGTTCCAGTTGTGACCCCCTGTAACAATAACCTTGTTGTTGAATTTAAGTTTTAAAAGTATCCTTATCTATGAGAGCTGCTCAATATGTTGATAGTGTTTGACTAATGTACTGCTGTTTTATGATAACCTCACTTCTGTTATAGCGTTATTTAATTTCTTGTGATATTTCAACTGAACCTTGGGATAATGCCATCAGGGACACTATATTTATTTTCTCAATATGTCCAGCTCCCTACACTTGCAGTATATACCTTCATAGGAAAGATAATGGTCCCATGTCTTTTCCTCCAGGGAACTATTGAGGCCCTCTGCAAAACAACTCCCTACTATTTCTAATGGCACCTACAAGATATATCTATACAATCCTGTATCACAGTCTTATATCACACTTCTAGAAGCCCACACTCAGAGTCCAGAGCACTCACTATGACAATACACTATAAAGGAATTGTATCTTGATACTACGCATACCACCTATATGGGTGATTCAGATATTCCCTTCTTATACTGAGGCAAAGTCCCCAAAGGATGAGGAATGGTCCACAAACTCAAGTTAAATATTTTAGTGTTTGTCATTATACTAATTATGGACATAACTTATAATATACCCCCCAAAATTAACTACAGAAGCCCTGCTAAGCTATACATTTTATTATGTACTATACACTTCCGTGCTACAGCCTTGCTATAAAAACACATTTGCTTATGTCCACAAAGCATAGTTTCACTCCCTAGTGCAGTTAACTCATATAATAAATGTGTGTACTAATTAGTATCCTCAATAGCTAATTGCATATGTCTCCAATGAGCATTGCAGGAGATAGTTTGCTCCTCTATAATATAAATCTGAAAACAGTCATACTATTCCTTTTATGTTGAAGAGACGATTTTCCCTTCTCATTCTTCACTCCTCCCTACTAATTAAGAACAGCACATCACCATGATATTGCTCTACATAATACTTCATATCTTCTACTAAGACACGCATGTAGTCTTGTTATAAACTAAATCTAAAAATCATGCAAATTGCCTGAATTTGATGCATTCTACACAGTGGTTGCTTAATCCTACAAATGCGTATAAAGTTTTATTTTTTTACTTAAAGGGACATTAAATACAGACTTTGTATTTAATGATTCATTCAGAGCATACAATTTTAAACAATTTCCCAATTTACTTCTATTATTTAATTTGCTTACTTCTCTTGTTATCCTTTGCTGAAAGGTTTATCTAGGAAAGTTCAGGAGCAGCAAAGAACCTAGGTTCTAGCTGCTGATTGGTGGTTGCATATACAGTATATACTGATTGTCATTGGTTTACCCATGTGTTCAGTTAGAAACCAGTAGTGTATTGCTGCTCCTTCAACAAATGATAACAAGAGAATGAAGCAAATTTGATAATAAAAGTAAACTGAAAAGTTGTTTAAAATTGTATGTTCTAGCTAAATTAAAGACCTTTTTTTGGGTTTCATGTCCCTTTAAAGCAACTGTGACTGATAACCTGGCTACCCCGACAGGGTAGCTCCGCCAAACGGGTCCTGCTTCCTCCCTGCTGACTGCAGCTGGTAAGTGACCACAGCCTGTAGCCACCCCTGATGCCCGACAGAACCAGTACTCAGTGTCCCACACCATGGCAGACTCCAGCTACCCCGACTGGGTAGCTCTGCCAGAGGGTCCTTCCTTTTGCCTGGAACAGGCTGCTATGTAGCCCAGGAAAGTGATTCTAGCAGGAGCCCACCTAAATGACTAGACAGACTAGCATTCAGGTGAAATAAGAACTGACTTTATTGGGACAAACACACATCTTTTATACACGCGCACACACACACATCTAGCTCCCCTCCAGTAATTCCCCCACCTCTTGCCCCCCCTAGAGGCTACTAATCCCCAAAAGAGCAGAGCTCTGGGGCTCATGGTTGCTCGAGCGACCAGGGGTAAAGTTAGCGGGTGTCCTGCTGTCCTGTGTCTGACCGGAAGTTCCAGGACAAAGTCACTTAGCGTGTGAGCACCTGTTAGTGTCCAAGGAGTAGGGAAATCAAAGTTCACATTCCTGTTCAATGCTCAATTAGAAAACAGGTAGAGATTTTCCCTACGCACTCACCCAGCTGTTCGGTCTTCCTCAGTGTCACCCAAATTGATATAGGTACAACTTACTGAGTCGGCCCGTCCACAGGGGGTATCACCGGTATATGCAACTTTTCAGCGCCTCCGGTCGTAAACCGCTCCCCTACTGGGTCCTCTCCTCAATCATCTGTATTGGCGTGTGACATCACCCGGAATCCGACCACCAGCTGGCCACTCCTCCAAGATGCCGCTCCTCTCTGCTACTCGGTATGAGTGTGTGCAAATCAGGTGATAAATTAGGCAATGCTGTAAGGTCCGCTGTGCATGCTCGGTCCCAGAGACTGAATACTGAATAGTGAAATAAGCTGCACCAGCGTATTTGTTGCAATTAAAAATCGTTTTATTAACAGTTCAAAAACTTCAAACTGAAGCATAAAACTCGAGTGTCAAAGAAGTGCCTTAGGAATACACACACTGAATTTCACATTATGCATATTTAGGAAAGTATTGTATTGTATTTATGTTACTGTATACTTTACGGGCATGTATTCATCAAATTTTTGTGAAATTATAATAATGATGTTTGAACAATAGCCATTTTTGTCTCCTAAGACTACTACTGTTATCATGTTGCTGTTATTATTATGTTACAAGTGTGAGATCATAGCAGTTAAATGCAGTGTTTTGAATGTATACAGGTTGCTATGGAAAACAAGTTTAAGTGCTTGTAATAGGAATACGCCCAGGATAATGTTTTTATCCAATCACAATCATGCACAATGTTTAAAAGGTTAATTGGGGTTATGAACTGCAGCTACGATTATGGCCAGAAGAGCTGAAACGCGTCAGCAATCAGTTCAGTGTGTGTATTCCTAAGGCACTTCTTTGACACTCGAGTTTTATGCTTCAGTTTGAAGTTTTTGAACTGTTAATAAAACGATTTTTAATTGCAACAAATATGCTGGTGCAGCTTATTTCACTATTCGGAAGTTCCAGGAGTCCGGACAGCCTGAGAGGGGCTAGGCGGGTGTCCGTTATGAGGCGGCCGACCGGGAGTTCCAGGAGCCCAGCCAGCCTAGGAGGGTTTTCCAGGTCATAGACCAGCTCTTCTCTAAACAAGTTTGGAACACAAAACCATGCAAACAAAAGCTTCCAGAGATTGTGGTTGCTTTGAGGAGCTCAAAACCACTGAGAAACAACAGGGGTGAGTTCATAGGGGGGGAAGGGGGTAGCCTTAGCTGTCTGGTATCTGTGACATCTCCCCCCCCTCCAGTTTGGCAGACCCGGATAGACCCTTAATTGGTCAGTCCTGGGACTGTCCGATGGTGGCCCTTCTCTTCTCTGTTGCTGGGAGAGGCTATCCCATCTGTCCTGAGCTTGGGGCATCCTGGGGGGTTCTTGCCGGCGTTTATACCCTGCGTCCTGGGTGCAGGGATAGTCACATAATGCAATGTCCCAAACAAGTTTGGTAAGATCTGCTCCCAAACAATTGCTGTCCCACAAGTTCCAGTGTCCTTAAAGGGACACTGAACCCAATTTTGTTTTCTTTTGTGAGTCATATAGAGCAAGCAAATTTAAGCAACTTTCTAATTTCTTCGTTCTCTTGCTTTCTTTATTTGAAAAAGAAGACATCTAAGCTAAGGAGCCAGCCAATTTGTGGTTCAGAACCATGGACAGCACTTGTTTATTGGTGCTGTCCAGTCAGCAAGGACAACCCAGGTTGTTCACCAAAAATGGGCCGGCATCTAAACTTAAATTCTTGCTTTTCAAATAAAGATACTAAGTGAATAAAGAAAATTTGACAATAGGAGTAAATTAGAAAGATGCTTAAAATTACATGCTCTATCCGAATCATGAAAGAGAAAATTTGGGTACAGTGTCCCTTTAAGTTCCATGGTCACACTGCCTCTCTCTGTGACATTCTGTTTAGTACCGGCTGGCCCACCCACAAACAAAGCTAGTGCCGGTTTACCAGCTTTATTCCCAACCCAGACCAGAGGGGGAGGTTGCTCCTTGGTGGGGCAGGCAAAGCTCGGGTGCCCAAACATGTGGCACCAACTGTATAATCTTTAATCCTCCTGGCCTAATGCAAAGCCTGCCCCCGGTGAGAAATACTCCGGGACAAGAAAAGGGTAGAGACCCTGCCAAGCTACTGAAGGGAGAGACCGTCTGTCTCTTCTCCCGAGAAGGAGATCTACCACTGAGGAGGGAGGTCTGCTACCTCCGCTCCATGGGAGACTGTGCTGCCGCTGGGGAGGGAGATCGTCTGTCTCTGCTCCCTGTACGGGGTTCTGCCGCTGGGGAGAGAGACCAACTGTCTCCTCTCCCAGAAAGGGATTCGGCTGCTGTGGAGAGATTTTGATACCCGTCTCTCCCTGCAAGGGCTTCTCTGTAAGGGGATGGCTCTGCCGCTGGGGAGAGAGACCGACTGTCTCCTCTCACGGTTCCTGGCTCTGCTGCTGGGGAGAGAGAACGACTGTCTCCTCTCCTCGGAAGGGGTTCTGTTTACGGGGAGGGAGGATGACTACCTCCACTCCCAGGGGATGGCTCTGCCGCTGGGGAGAGAGACCGACTGTCTCCTCTCCCGGCTCCTGGCTCTGCCGCTGGGGAGAGAGACAGACTGTCTCCTCTCCCAGGAAGAGGTTCTGTTTATGGGGTGGGAGGACGATTACCTCCACTCCCAGGGGACGGCTCTGCCACTGGGGAGAGAGACCAACTGTCTCCTCTCCTGGCTCCTGGCTCTGCCGCTGGGGAGAGAGATCGTCTGTCTCTGCTCCCTGTACGGGGTTCTGCCGCTGGGGAGAGAGACCAACTGTCTCCTCTCCCAGAAAGGGTTCGGCTGCTGTGGAGAGATTTTGATACCCGTCTCTCCCTGCAAGGGCTTCTCTGTAAGGGGATGGCTCTGCCGCTGGGGAGAGAGACCGACTGTCTCCTCTCCCAGGAAGAGGTTCTGTTTATGGGGTGGGAAGACGATTACCTCCACTCCCAGGGGATGGCTCTGCCACTGGGGAGAGAGACCAACTGTCTCCTCTCCTGGCTCCTGGCTCTGCCGCTGGGGAGAGAGATCGACTGTCTCCTTTCCCAGGAAGGGGTTCTGTGTAAGGGGAGGGAGGATGACTACCTCCGCTCCCAGGGGATGGCTCTGCCGCTGGGGAGAGAGACCGACTGTCTCATCTCCTGGCTCCTGATTCACTATTGGGGAACTCAGATACAGCCCGTTGAAGTTATGGGGGTAGGGGGTGTCCAAAACCCCCGCTTTCCAAAGGAGCTCGCTTCCAGTAATTCCCCCACCTCTTGCCCCCCCTAGAGGCTACTAATCCCCAAAAGAGTGGAGCTCTGGGGCCCATGGTTGCTGGAGCGACCAGGGGTAAAGTTAGCGGGTGTCCTGCTGTCCTGTGGCTGACCGGGAGTTCCAGGAGTCCGGACAGCTTGAGAGAGGCTAGGCGGGTGTCCGTTATGAGGCGGCCGACCGGGAGTTCCAGGAGCCCAGCCAGCCTAGGAGGGTTTTCCAGGTCATAGACCAGCTCTTCTCTAAACAAGTTTGGAACACAAAACCATGCAAACAAAAGCTTCCAGAGATTGTGGTTGCTTTTAGGAGCCCAAAACCACTGAGAAACAACAGGGGTGAGTTCATAGGGTGTAGGGGGTAGCTTTAGCTGTCTGATATCTGTGACATCTCACCCCCCTCAAGTTCAGCAGACCCGGCTAGACCCTTAATGGGTCAGGCCTGGGACTGTCCGACGGTGGCCCTCCTCTTCTCAGTTGCTTGGAGAGGCTATCCCATCTCTCCTGAGCTTGGGGCATCCTGGGGGGTTCTTGCCGGCATTTATACCCTGCGTCCTGGGCGCAGGGATAGTCACATAATGCAATGTCCCAAACAAGTTTGGTAAGATCGGCTCCCAAACAATTGCTTTCCCACAAGTTCCAGTGTCCTTAAGTTCCATGGTCACACTGCCTCTCTCTGTGACATTCTGTTTAGTACCGGCTGGCCCACCCACAAACAAAGCTAGTGCCGGTTTACCAGCTATATTCCCACCCCAGACCGGAGGGGGAGGTTGCTCCTTGGTGGGGCAGGCAAAGCTTGGGTGCCCAAACATGTGGCACCAACTGTATAAGCTTTTATCCTCCTGGCCTAATGCAACGCCTGCCCCCGGTGAGAAATACTCTGGGACAAGAAAAGGGTAGAGACCCTGCCAAGCTACTGAGGGGAGAGACCGTCTGTCTCTTCTCCTGAAAAGGAGATCTACCACTGGGGCGGGAGGTCTGCTACCTCCGCTCCATGGGAGACTGTGCTGCCGCTGGGGAGGGAGATCGTCTGTCTCTGCTCCCTGTACAGGGTTCTGCCGCTGGGGAGAGAGACCAACTGTCTCCTCTCCCAGAAAGGGATTCAGCCACTGGGGAGAGATTTTGATACCCGTCTCTCCCTGCAAGAGCTTCTCTGTAAGGGGATGGCTCTGCCGCTGGGGAGAGAGACCGACTGTCTCCTCTCCTGGTTCCTGGCTCTGCCGCTGGGGAGAGAGAACAACTGTCTCCTCCCCTGGGAAGGGGTTCTGTTTACAGGGAGGGAGGACGACTACCTCCACTCCCAGGGGATGGCTCTGCCGCTGGGGAGAGAGAACGACTGTCTCCTCTCCCAGGAAGAGGTTCTGTTTACGGGGAGGGAGGACGATTACCTCCACTCCCAGGGGATGGCTCTGCCACTGGGGAGAGAGACCAACTGTCTCCTCTCCCGGCTCCTGGCTCTGCCGCTGGGGAGAGAGATCGACTGTCTCCTTTCCCAGGAAGGGGTTCTGTGTAAGGGGAGGGAGGACAAGTACCTCCGCTCCCAGAGGATGGCTCTGCCGCTGTGGAGAGAGACCGGTTGTCTCCTCTCCTTGTACCTGTCTCCTTTCCCGTGAAGGGGTTCTGTGTAAGGGGAGGGAGGACGCCTACCTCCTGTACCTGGTTTCCTGGGGCTGTTACAGGTGCTGGGCAGAGGCTGACGGCTCTCTGCCCTGTTGCCAGCACTTCTGCTGGGGTGGCTCCCTTGTCCAAGTCTATAAGCTCGGGGCCAGGCTGCTGATCTGTATCTAGCAGCTCGTCGTCGCTTATGCTCTGTTGCCACTCATCTGAGGCCAACCTCCATGATTCCCAGACAGCTGCACCACAGCTCTGTGCAGACTCCGTGGCATGCTGCAGAACTCGATCTAGCAGCCTCTTGTATGCCTTTTCCAGTTCCCATTCTTGGACAATAAGCAATACCATATCGGATACCAGCCAGGGTACCCCCGAGAGATCCAACAACTGCTCTCGGGAGTGGCCAATGTTCGTTACTCTCAGTTTCGCGCCGCTCCCAAATTATGGGTCTTCTGTCAACTTTTCCAATAGTAACCCAGGGCCACCGAAGCCAAAGCCCTCTGTGGGAGAGCAATCCTCCAGCCATGGCCATACTGGCATAGCGAGCCATCGGAGGTCCCGGTAGCCATCCACATCTCTGCCCGAACCAGTCGATCTAGTTCCGATAGCCATTCCTCCATGGGCTGCTCTCCCAGGAAAACCACCATTGGATCCAGTACCTCTCATCTGTGGGGAGGACCTTTCCATCACAATCCTTTTCTTGTTGAAGCCTCTCCCTCCATAGTTGCCGGCGGACAATGCTCCTCCAGGTAAGCTGGTCCAGTTCAGAACCAGGACTGTCCAGCTGGGTCAGTGCTTCCTGTACTCTCCTTAGGTACTCAGCTTCCATAGTTAACAGCAGGAATCGTGTGTAAGCAGCAGATCCCCCACCCCTGCCAGCCAATGTGACGGATACCCCGGCTAACCCGACAGGGTAGCTCCGCCAAACGGGTCCTGCTTCCTCCCTGCCAACTGCAGCTATGTAGCTGGTAAGTAACCACAGCCTGTAGCCACCCCTGATGCCCGACAGCACCAGTACTCAGTGTCCCACCCTGTGGCAGACTTCTGCTACCCCAACTGGGTAGCTCTGCCAGAGGGTTCTTCCTTAGCCTTGAACAGGCTGCTATGTAGCCCAGGAAAGTGATTCTAGCAGGAGCCCACCAAAATGACTAGACAGACTAGCATTCAGGTGAAATAAGAACTGACTTTATTGTGACAAACACACATCTTTTATACACACACACACATCTTGATAAAACAGGGAGACAATGCCACAGTTTTCCCGCCATTCCCGCCCCTCCAGACTGACCTGCGCCTCCATAGCAACCATAGTCCCATGGAATCCCAGGACCCAGTGGTGAGGTTTTGGGTGATCCCGGGGGAGCGGCGGCACTTCCAGGGTGTCATTTGAAGGCTCTCAGTGCCCAGATGCCGCAGTCCAAAAAGCGGCGTTATTGGGGATCAGAGATTCAGCCTGTTGAAGTTATGGGGGTAGGGGGTGTCCAAAACCCCCGGTTCCCAAAGGAGCTCCCCTCCGGTAATTCCCCCACCTCTTGTCCTCCCTAGGGGCTACTAATCCCCAAAAGAGCGGAGCTCTGGGGCCCATGGTTGCTGGAGCGATCAGGGGTAAAGTTAGCGGGTGTCCTGCTGTCCTGTGGCCGACCAGGAGTTCCAGGAGCCCGGACAGCCAGAGAGGGGTTAGGCAGGTGTCCGTTTTGAGGCAGCTGACCGGGAGTTCCAGGAGCCCAGCCAGCCTAGGAGGGTTTTCCAGGTCATAGACCAGCTCTTCTCTAAACAAGTTTGGAACACAAAACCATGCAAACAAAAGCTTCCAGAGATTGTGGTTGCTTTGAGGAGCCCAAAACCAATGAGAAACAACAGGGGTGAGTTCATAGTGGGGTAGGGGGTAGCCTTAGCTGTCTGGTAGCCGTGACAGCGACAGTCTAGTCAGAATTAAACATTCATGATTCAGATAGGGCATGTAATTTTAAACAACTTTTCAATGTACTTTTATCTGAAATTTGCTTTGTTCGCTTGGTATTCTTTGTTGAAAACTAAACCTAGGTAGGCTCATATGCTAATGTCTAAGTCCTTGAAGGCCTCCTTGTATCTGAGTGTATTTTGCCATGTTTCACAGTTAGACAGCGCTAGTTCATGTGTGCCATATAGCTAACATTGTGCTCATTCCCATGCCGTTTCTTATGAGTCAGCACTGATTGGCTAAAATAGAAGTCTGTCAAAAGAACTGAGATAAGGGGGTAGTCTGCAGAGGCTTAGATACAAGATCACAGAGGTAAAAAATTATATTAATATAACAGTGCTAGTTATGCCAAACTGGGGAATTGGTAATATCTATCTTTTTAAACAACAACAATCTGGAGTAGACTGTCCCTTTAAGGTAGAAGATGGGGTGAGGCAAACCATACCTGCTAGTCAACCAGTATTTTTATGAAGGGCGATCGGCAACCGTAACAAGTGCAGCATTTAGTGCAAGGTGAGGTGGAACAACAGATTCCCAATTACATGTGTAAAGTTGGTTTTAAAGGGACACTAAACCCAAAAAATGTTCTTTCATGATTCAGATAGAACATGCAATTTTAAGCAACTTTCTAATTTACTCCTATTATCAAATTTTCTTCATTCTCTTGCTATCTTTATTTGAAAAAGCATGAGTCTAAGCTAAGGAGCCGGCCCATTTTTGGTTCAGAACCGTGGATAGCGCTTGATGATTGGTGGATACATTTAGCCACCAATCAGCAAGTGCAACCCAGGTGCTGAACCAAAAATGGGCCGACTGGTAAGCTTAGATTCCTGTTTTTCAAATAAAGATAGGAAGAGAATGAATAAAATGTGATAATAGGAGTACATTAGAAAGTTGCTTAAAACTGCATGTTCTATATGAATCATGAAAGAAAAATTAGGTTTAGCGTCCCTTTAATGTTGACATCCTGTGTTTCTTGTTGTGAGGTAAATTTCAGCCTTTGCTTGTCCTCGCGTTTAACGTGCTTAAATCCTAATCTAAAAACCAAATGCTCAGAGCAAGAGAGAGCTATTTGTAGCGCTTTTGTCATCCTTCTCCCTAACCAGGCATGTTACTGAATACAATGCGTTATACACTTCACAGCAAGATAAAACACATCCTGCTGAGATTTCATTGCTCCGCGCTCATTTTGTACAGCAAGTTACATCAAACTTATCAAGAAACATGAGATGGAAATATTGATGCACATATATAAGTGTCCTCTATCAACATCTTGATATGCTGTGAAACATTTTGTACAACGAAGGCTGCACTTTTAAAGTTAATATTACTTTTTTGTTATGAGTATATTAGCCAAGAACAATAGCACTTGCTGTTTTCTTCCATTTCTAAGTAAATTAAGTTTTATTTGATCAGCTGTAAGAAAGTGAAGAGGGCTAATTAACCTGAAATGGGAAGTGACTTGCGTGATTTCAAGTACCTAGCTCAGATCCATACACCTGTATGTTTTAATTAAGTGCAAAACAAGCTCTCAGCGTCCAATTAGACAGATTTCACTTTTTTGTACATTAAAGCTTATGGCTTACTGAAAAGCTAATTAAAGTGGGGTTTAAAGCATTGCAATTCAATATTTGTCAGCAGACATAACTAAACCTTAGGGAATATTTAATAAAACTATGCTGATTATGGAACGGAAAACAAGATTGGATTGTCTGTAATCTAATGGAGCTTATATGTTGAGTTGTGAGGCTGTTTAATGTAGAAAAGTCTGTGGTTGTAAAATTAGGCCTAAAACATTGAAACTGCATTTAAAGGGACACTGAACCCAAATTTTCTCGTTCGTGATTCAGATAGAGCATGCAATTTTAATTAACTTTCTAATTTACTCCTATTATCAATTTTTCTTCTTTCTCTTGCTATCTTTATTTGAGAAAAAGGCATCTAGCTTTTATTTTGGGGTTCAGTCTATGGACAGCACTTTTTTATTGGTGGATGAATTTATCCTCCAATCAGCAAGAACAACCCAAGTTGTTCACCAAAAATGGGCCGGCATCTAAACTTACATTCTTGCATTTCAAATAAAGATACCAAGAGAAAGAAGAAAATTTGATAATAGGAGTAAATTAGAAAGTTGCTTAAAATTTCATGCTCTATCTGAATCACGAAAGAAAAGAATTGGGTTCAGTGTCCCTTTAAAGAATTTATCAACTCCTTTATGCTAGTTTAGAATTTGGTATTATCTGGAAAGGGAGAAAAGTAATGTTTTTACTACAAAAATAACACAAGGTACAACAAATACATTATAAATATATATTGGAATCCTTCCTTGTTTTTTTTCTAAAGTACATATAATGCTGTTGATAAACTTTTAAAAATATGTTACATGTATTAAAATGTTATTTCGGCCTAGTAAAGAGTTTCTGACCAAAATTATGGGCTATATGACAAGTGGAGTGGTAATTTGCACTCTATCTCGTGCATTAACCCTGCCAGAAGTAAGCTTTTTGCGCTCGTCTGGTACCCAATGCACGCAAAAAGCCAAACTTAGAATATCACATCTGCTTTAACGTATTCTCCCATAGACTTCAATGGAGCATGAAAACACCCAACAATTCGCGCAACCACAATAACATTTTCTTAATTGTGCTGACCCGACATGAAATATGAATATTTCACATTCCAATGGTCTTCACATAGTATAAATACATATTTCTGTATGTATATGATTTTTTTTTGGAAACATTTATGAGTCAGCACTGATTGGCTAACATGCATATCTGTCAAAAGAACTGGGATACGGGGACAGTCTGCAGAGGCTTAGATACAAGGTAATCACAGAGGTAAAAAGTATATTAATATAACTGTGTTGGTTATGCAAAATTAGGGAATGGGTAATAAAGGGATTATCTATCTTTTTAAACAATAACAATTCTAGAGTTAGACTGTCCCTTTAAGTCCATTAAATGCATCTGAAAGCTCTTACTTGATGTGTGTCTGAACAATCTTCTTTCTGAAGCTTCTTCTAGTAGTTCAGCAAAAGGTCTCACCCAGAAAATATACCAAAATTGGCCTAGATCAATACCTTGCGTTGTCTACTTAAAAAAAATATATATAGTTTTAACAGGTAAATAGAAAAAAAAAGGCTCTATTTTTATTTAAATGTAGTGATAGCACAAATGCTAAAAAAATCTCCAGTATTTTGGGCAAGTTCTTCTCTGAAGGGGTTAAACCACCGGGCCCCTAGTGCTGACTGGCCAGTGAAGGCTAATGAATGAAAACTCTTAGGTTAAACATCAGGTAAAATCCTTCTTGGTGTTAATCATCCAGGAAATTGAGTTCAATTTTGAAAAGTGAGAAAACGTGTTCATAATACTGATGGGTTAAA
Source organism: Bombina bombina (assembly GCF_027579735.1). Taxonomy (NCBI): domain Eukaryota; kingdom Metazoa; phylum Chordata; class Amphibia; order Anura; family Bombinatoridae; genus Bombina; species Bombina bombina. The sequence continues at coordinate 66,242,604 of NC_069505.1, forward strand.
CTGATTAAAGTGACATTCCAATGTAATGATATGAAATGTAATTTATAGGGACGTAAACTCTGTAATTCCAAGACACTTCTGTTGCTCTAGAATAGCTTATCAGTCAAGCCTAAACATTAGTATAACAAATTAGCATCACTTTTGCTGCTATTGTTGTTCCATAGCCAAACTACATAAACAACTTGCTTTATTTGGAGGAGCCAATCTAGACTTAAGGGACAGTCAACACCAGAATTTTTGTTGTTTAAAAAGAAAGATAATCCCTTTATTACCCATTCCCCAGTTTTGCATAACCAACACAGTTATAATTATACACGTTTTACCTCTGTAATTATCTTGTATCTAAGCCTCTGCTGACTGCCCCCTTATTTCAGTTCTTTTGACAGACATGCAGTTTAGCCAATCAGTGCTAACTCCTAGGTCACTTTACGTGCATGAGCTCAATGTTATCTATATGAAACATGTGAACTAATGCCCTCTAGTGGTCAAAATGTATTCAGATTAGAGACAGTCTTCAAGGTCTAAGACTACAGTGTGCATTTCCAGATATGTGAATTAGAAAAGCCACCGTTTTAAAAAACAAAGTACATGAAAATGTTTTTACTTTCTAAGTTTGTTTTTTTGTTGTTGTTGTTTTTTTTTTATGTAAACCAAATAATTACTTTGTAAATGTTCTATTGATGCCTTACTTGTTACTGAGCAATCTTAAATAGACACGTAAAGAGACAGTCTACTTGAAATTTTGTATTATTTAAAAAGATCCCTTTATTACCCATTCCCCTTGTATCTCTGCAGACTAACCCCTTATTTCAGTTTTTTGACAGACTTGCATTTCAGCCACTTAGTGCTGACTCATAACTCCATGGGAGTGAGCACAATGTTACTTATATGGCACACATGAATTAGTGCTGTCTAGCTGTGAAAAACTGTCAAAATGCTGAGGCAGCCTTCAACGGCTTATAAATCAGTTTATGAGCCTGCCTATCAAAATACATTTGATGATAAAAGTAAATTGGAAAGTGTAAAATTGCATGCCCTATTTGAATCATGACTGTCTTCTGATAGAACATAACATTTTAAGGGAATTTCCAATTGTCTTTTTATATGCACACTTTCTGAGGCATCGGCTACAACTGAGCATGTATAAGAGTTCACAGTATATGCATATATGAGTCTGTGATTGGCTGATGGCTGTCACATGATACAGAGGGCCAGCAGTTTGAAGTCAATTTTGAAATTTGACTGACAAATGTACTGCTCTTTTAAAATTAATAGAAATGTATTGTCTTTTTATTGTGCATCAATGGCTCTTCAAGCAAAAACTTTGCTTTTGTTCAGTTTTTAGCAGTTTTATTGTTGGAGAGCTAATTAATGAGCAAGCTTTGCCTAGTACACTGACTTATTAGGTTATTTCACACTATGAATGTTCTATAGTAATAGCATGTTTGGAAAAAAAAATCTCAGGCACAACAACTTTAGCAAAACAGCAACATGACCCCTTGTCTGCAAATTCAGTATAATTGTTATTGTGAAACTAAAAAGAAAGCATTTGTTGCAAGGAAGCCATAATGGATATTTCATGAATTCACATAGTGCAATGCTTGTATTTTTGTGTGTTTATTTCCCTTGAAAGGTTAATGCAATGACTATAATAAAAAAGAAAAAGAAATACACGCATCTCCTACTCTGCCTTTCAGTTTCAAGAGATGGCAAGGGCATCTTCAGAATTCAGATAATTTAACTGTGAATGGAATCGTTGAGAAAGAACACGCTTTTATCAAGAGTGTGTGTTTCCTCTTGGTATAGTTCTATATAAACCATAAAATCTTGCTGGATTGCTGCTTTTACAAACTTTCTTTTTAAAGTAACTTACACCTGATTCTGAGATGAATTCCAGGAGACTCCTAATGCTTGCCAAATACAGGAAATTTATTTTAAAGACATAGGGCAGGCTGGGAACTTTTCTGCCTATATACACGGCAAGGGGACAGTGAATGGTGCTCATTTGCTCCACAAACAGCGGTGACTCGTCCATTGGGGCATTGAGGGCAGTGCTCCTCCAAATGCCACCTACATTTATTATTATTATGTGTTTCTTAATTTGTCAGTCTCATAATTATTCTGAGTCATTTTTATGTAGGTAGCACAATTTTATTTAATGCTTGGACTTTTTTAAATGGAATCAATGAATCCTTATAAAACCACATTAAAGGGACACTCAAGTCAAAATTAAAAACTTTCAGACAGAGCATGCAATTTTAAACAACTTTCCAATTTACTTCCATTAACACAATTTACAAAGTCTTTTTATTTTTACACCTGTTATATCACCAGCTACTACTGAGCATGTGCAAGAATTCACAGAATATATATATATATATATATATATATATATATATATATATATATATATATATATATATATGCATTTTTGATTGGCTGGTGGCTGTCACATGATACAGGAGGAGTGGAAAAAGACATAAGTTTTGAAATTTGACATTTGTTGATTATGCAAATCTACTGTATTTACTGATTCTTTAAAAACACCCATTTTCCTTCTCTTTTCTCCTTTCCACCTATATGGGCAATTCTTAAACTGCCCCATGCAGGAATGTTATTTGTAGACCATCTATTTCCTGTCCCTTGAATATAAACTTAACATTAAAAGGACAAAAAGGTAAAAAAAAAATGGCATGTAAATAGGTGCATTTTAATTTGAAACTGAAGCATTTTTGCAATAAACTTACATTAGCAAAAATGCTTTTACTAAAAGTTAATAAAGTTGTTGTGCGGCATATGCACATATCCTGTGAGCGCCTATGCACTACATCTTCTCAGAGAGTCAGCAGTAGCTGTCTTCAGAAGGAATATGCACCACCCCCACTCTCTGAGATGTAGATATATATTATTATATATGTTTGCTACAGTTCAATCCAAATATAAGTAAAACACAATGGTGCAATTGCATAATAACATAATTTATGCTTACCTGATAAATTTATTTCTCTTATAGTGTATTCAGTCCACGGGTCATCCATTACTTATGGGATATATTCCCTTCCCAACAGGAAGTTGCAAGAGGATCACCCAAGCAGAGCTGCTCTATAGCTCCTCCCCTCACATGTCATATCCAGTCATTCGACCGAAACAAGACAAGAAAGGAGAAACCATAGGGTGCAGTGGTGACTGGAGTTTTAATTAAAATTTAGATCTGCCTTAAAAAAGACAGGGCGGGCCGTGGACTGAATACACTACAAGAGAAATAAATTTATCAGGTAAGCATAAATTATGTTTTCTCCTGTTAAGTGTATTCAGTCCACGGGTCATCCATTACTTATGGGATACCAATACCAAAGCTAAAGTACACGGATGATGGGAGGGACGAGGCAGGAACTTAAACGGAAGGAACCACTGCCTGTAGAACCTTTCTCCCAAAAACAGCCTCCGAAGAAGCAAAAGTGTCAAATTTGTAAAATTTTGAAAAGGTATGAAGTGAAGACCAAGTCGCAGCCTTGCAAATCTGTTCAACAGAGGCCTCATTCTTAAAGGCCCAGGTGGAAGCCACAGCTCTAGTGGAATGAGCTGTAATTCTTTCAGGAGGCTGCTGTCCAGCAGTCTCATAGGCTAAACGTATTATGCTACGAAGCCAAAAAGAGAGAGAGGTTGCCGAAGCTTTTTGACCTCTCCTCTGAACAGAATAAACGACAAACAGAGAAGAAGTTTGACGAAAATCTTTAGTTGCCTGTAAATAGAACTTCAGGGCACGGACTACGTCCAGATTATGCAAAAGTCGTTCCTTTTTTGAAGAAGGATTAGGACACAGTGATGGAACAACAATCTCTTGATTGATATTCCTGTTAGAAACTACCTTAGGTAAGAACCCAGGTTTAGTACGCAGAACTACCTTGTCTGAATGGAAAATCAGATAAGGAGAATCACAATGTAAGGCAGATAACTCAGAGACTCTTCGAGCCGAGGAAATAGCCATCAAAAACAGAACTTTCCAAGATAAAAGCTTAATATCAATGGAATGAAGGGGTTCAAATGGAACACCTTGAAGAACTTTAAGAACTAAGTTTAAGCTCCACGGCGGAGCAACAGTCTTAAACACAGGCTTAATCCTAGCCAAAGCCTGACAAAAAGCCTGAACGTCTGGAACTTCTGCCAGACGTTTGTGTAAAAGAATAGACAGAGCAGAAATCTGTCCCTTTAACGAACTAGCAGATAAGCCCTTTTCTAAACCCTCTTGTAGAAAAGACAATATCCTAGGAATCCTAACCTTACTCCATGAGTAACTCTTGGATTCGCACCAATATAAATATTTATGCCATATCTTATGGTAAATTTTTCTGGTAACAGGTTTCCGTGCCTGTATTAAGGTATCAATAACCGACTCCGAGAAGCCACACTTTGATAGGATCAAGCGTTCATTCTCCATGCAGTCAGCCTCAGAGAAATTAGATTTGGATGGTTGAAAAGACCCTGTATTAGAAGGTCCTGCCTCAGAGGCAGAGACCATGGTGGACCGGACGACATGTCCACTAGGTCTGCATACCAGGTCCTGCGTGGCCACGCAGGCGCTATCAGAATCACCGATGCTCTCTCCTGTTTGATCTTGGCAATCAGTCGAGGCAGCAGCGGAAAAGGTGGAAACACATAAGCCATGTTGAAAACCCAAGGAGCTGCTAGAGCATCTATCAGCACCGCTCCCGTGTCCCTGGACCTGGACCTGGATCCGTAACAAGGAAGCTTGGCGTTCTGGCGAGACGCCATGAGATCCAGTTCTGGTTTGCCCCAACGATGAATCAGTTGAGCGAATACCTCCGGGTGAAGTTCCCACTCCCCCGGATGAAAAGTCTGGCGACTTAGAAAGTCCGCCTCCCAGTTCTCCACGCCTGGGATGTAGATCGCTGACAGGTGGCAAGAGTGAGACTCTGCCCAGCGAATTATCTTTGAGACTTCTAACATCGCTAGGGAACTCCTGGTTCCCCCTTGATGGTTGATGTAAGCACAGTCGTGATGTTGTCTGACTGAAATCTGATGAACCTCAGTGTTGCTAACTGAGGCCAAGCTAGAAGAGCATTGAATATTGCTCTTAACTCCAGGATATTTATTGGGAGGAGTTTCTCCTCCTGAGTCCACGATCCCTGAGCCTTCAGGGAGTTCCAGACTGCGCCCCAACCTAGAAGGCTGGCATCTGTTGTTACAATCATCCAATCTGGCCTGCGAAAGGTTATCCCCTTGGACAGATGGACCCGAGAAAGCCACCAGAGAAGAGAATCTCTGGTCTCTTGATCCAGATTTAGTAGAGGGGACAAATCTGAGTAATCCCCATTCCACTGACTTAGCAAGCATAATTGCAGTGGTCTGAGATGCAGGCGCGCAAATGGTACTATGTCCATTGCCGCTACCATTAAGCCGATTACTTCCATACACTGAGCTACTGACGGGCGTGGAATTCGATGAAGGACACGGCAAGCATTTAGAAGTTTTGATAACCTGGACTCCGTCAGGTAAATTTTCATCTCTACAGAATCTATAAGAGTCCCTAGGAAGGGAACTCATGTGAGTGGTAATAGAGAACTCTTTTCCGTGTTCACCTTCCTCCCATGCAACCTCAGAAATGCCAGAACTATCTCTGTATGAGACTTGGCAATTTGAAAACTTGACGCTTGTATCAGAATGTCGTCTAGGTACGGAGCCACCGCTATGCCTCGCGGTCTTAGAACCGCCAGAAGTGAGCCCAGAACCTTTGTAAAAATTCTCGGGGCCGTAGCCAACCCGAAAGGAAGAGCTACAAACTGGTAATGCCTGTCTAGAAAGGCAAATCTTAGGTACCGATAATGATCTTTGTGGATCGGTATGTGAAGGTAGGCATCCTTTAAGTCCACTGTGGTCCTATATTGACCCTCTTGGATCATGGGTAGGATGGTTCGAATAGTTTCCATTTTGAATGATGGAACTCTTAGGAATTTGTTTAAGATTTTTAGGTCCAAAATTGGTCTGAAGGTTCCCTCTTTCTTGGGAACCACAAACAGATTTGAGTAAAATCCTTGCCCTTGTTCCATCCGCGGAACTGGGTGGATCACCCCCATTACTAGGAGGTCTTGTACACAGCGTAGAAATGCCTCCTTCTTTATTTGGTTTGCTGATAACCTTGAAAGATGAAATCTCCCTTGTGGAGGAGAAGCTTTGAAGTCCAGAAGATATCCCTGAGATATGATCTCCAACGCCCAGGGATCCTGGACATCTCTTGCCCAAGCCTGGGCGAAGAGAGAAAGTCTGCCCCCCACTAGATCCGTTTCCGGATAGGGGGCCCTCTCTTCATGCTGTCTTAGGGGCAGTAGTAGGTTTTCTGTCCTGCTTGCCCTTGTTCCAGGACTGGTTAGTTTTCCAGGCCTGTCTGTAACGAGCAACAGTTCCTTCCTGTTTTGGAGCAGAGGAAGTTGATGCTGCTCCTGCCTTGAAGTTTCGAAAGGCACGAAAATTAGAATGTTTGGCCTTTGATTTGGCCCTGTCCTGAGGAAGGGTATGACCCTTACCTCCAGTAATGTCAGCAAAAATTTATTTCAAGCCGGGCCCGAATAAGGTCTGCCCTTTGAAAGGAATATTAAGCAATTTAGATTTAGAAGTCACGTCAGCTGACCAGGATTTAAGCCATAGCGCTCTGCGCGCCTTGATGGGGAATCCGGAGTTCTTAGCCGTTAGTTTAGTTAAATGTACAATGGTATCAGAAACAAATGCGTTAGCTAGCTTAAGTGCTTTAAGCTTGTCCATAATTTCATCCAATGGAGCTGTGCGAATGGCCTCTTCTAGAGACTCAAACCAGAATGCCGCAGCAGCAGTGACAGGCGCAATGCATGCAAGGGGCTGTAAGATAAAACCTTGTTGAACAAACATTTTCTTAAGGTAACCTTCTAACTTTTTATCCATTGGATCCGAAAAAGCACAACTATCCTCCACCGGGATAGTGGTACGCTTAGCTAAAGTAGAAACTGCTCCCTCCACCTTAGGGACCGTCTGCCATAAGTCCCGTGTGGTGGCGTCTATTGGAAACATTTTCCTAAATATAGGAGGAGGGGAAAAGGGCACACCGGGTCTATCCCACTCCTTGCTAATAATTTCTGTAAGCCTTTTAGGTATAGGAAAAACGTCAGTACACACCGGCACCGCATAGTATCTATCCAGCCTACATAATTTCTCTGGAATTGCAACTGTGTTACAGTCATTCAGAGCCGCTAAAACCTCCCCTAGCAATACACGGAGGTTCTCAAGCTTAAATTTAAAATTAGAGATCTCTGAATCCGGTTTCCCTGGATCAGATCCGTCACCCACAGAATGAAGCTCTCCGTCCTCATGTTCTGCAAACTGTGACACAGTATCGGACATGGCTCTCACATCACCAGCGCGCTCTGTCCTTATCCCAGAGCTATCGCGCTTGCCTCTTAATTCTGGCAGTTTAGATAATACTTCTGTCAAGGTATTATTCATAATAGTAGCCATGTCTTGCAATGTGATTTGTATGGGCGTCTCTGATGTACTTGGCGCCACAATATCACGCGCCTCCTGAGCGGGAGACAAAGGTACTGACACATGAGGAGAGTTAGTCGGCATAACTTCCCCCTCGTTGTCTGGTGATAATTCCTTTACAGATAAAGACTGACCTTTATTATTTAAAGTGAAATCAATACATTTAGTACACATCTTTCTATGGGGCTCCACATTGGCCTTCAAACATAGTGAACAAACAGATTCATCTGTGTCAGACATGTTTAAACAGACTAGCAATGAGACTAGCAAGCTTGGAAAATACTTTCAAATACATTTACAAGCAATATAAAAAACGCTACTGCGCCTTTAAGAAGCACAAAAAACTGTCACAGTTGAAATAACAATGAACGAAATCAGTTATAGCAACCAAATTTTCACAATAAATGTATTAAGTTAGCAGAGTATTGCACCCACTAGCAAATGGATGATTAACCCCTTAATACCCAAAAACGGATAATCAATATAGCAAATAAACGTTTTTTTAAAACAGTCAAACACACTGTCACAGGTCTGCTGTGACTGATTACCTCCCTCAAAATGACTTTTGAAATCCCCTGAGCTCTCTAGAGACGTCCTGGGTCATGCAGGAAGAAGCAGGAAGACTGTGACTGAATTTTTACTGCGCAAAAAAGCGCTAAAATAGGCCCCTCCCACTCATTATTACAACAGTGGGAAGCCCCAGTTAACGGTTTCTATGCAGAAATATAAGTCAGCCATGTGGAAAAATTCATGCCCCAATAAGTTTTATCACCAATGTACCTCACAAAAACGATTAACATGCCAGTAAACGTTTTAAACATCCTTTTTAAAAGATATGCATTGTTATTGATAAGCCTGCTACCAGTCGCTTCTACTGCAGTTAAGGCTCATTACATTACTTCAGTATTAGCAGCATTTTTTTAGTCAAATTCCATTCCTTAGAAAATTACATTACTGCACATACATTAATCAGCCTGATACTAGTTGCTACCACTGTATTTAAGGCTTTACTTACATTACTTCGGTATCAGCAGTATTTTCTTAGTCAATTCCATTCCTTAGAAAAATATTTTACTGCACATACCTTATTTGCAGGAGACCCCGCATGCTATTCCCTTTCTGAAGTTACCCCACTCCTCAGAATGTGCGAGAACAGCCAGTGGATCTTAGTTACTTCTGCCAAGATCATAGAAAACGCAGGCAGATTCTTCTTCTGAATACTGCCTGAGAAAAAAACAGCACACTCCGGTGCCATTTAAAAATAACAAACTTTTGATTGAAGAATTAATTAAATATAAAACACCACACTCCTTCTCACGACCTCCATCTATGTTGAGGGTTGCAAGAGAATGACTGGATATGACATGTGAGGGGAGGAGCTATATAGCAGCTCTGCTTGGGTGATCCTCTTGCAACTTCCTGTTGGGAAGGGAATACATCCCATAAGTAATGGATGACCCGTGGACTGAATACACTTAACAAGAGAAATGAATATTACAAACAAAAAGATGTGTAATACACTGAGCTTAGAGATACTACAAGAGACATAAGCCGCCGGTGGAGGTATTTCCCCTGAAAAATCTCATTAAAGAACAAGATACAATAGAGAGAGAGTGTGGAAACCCAGATAATCTCTGTGTAAGGGCGCTAAAAAAGCTAGATCAAAGTAGTATCTGGATGTAAAATATAGAAGTGTGGAATGATGTCACTGAGGATATGTGTGAAAGCAAAATATCACAATTTAATAATCAATAAAAAGTACAATAAAACAATTCATAAAATGCAATCAATAAATAAAATCACAAACAGTTACAACGTTAATTGTGTTGCAAATAGGAACTAGAACAGTATAGCAAATATACAGGATAAAACTGCAGAGATGGATAACAACACAAAGAGTTAATGTGTTGGAAAAATAGCAGCGTTGGTTGAGGTTTAAAACCAGGGTGGCATGCAGAATATTGAGACTCAGAGGCCCATTTATCAAGCTCTGTATGGAGCTTGAGGGCCTGTGTTTCTGGCGAGTCTTTAGACTTGCCAGAAACACAAGTTATGGCTAAAGACCGCTGCTCAATAACCCTGTTGGGTTATGGATTGGGTTGATAGTTTTGATTGACACCTCCCTGCTGGCGGCCCATTGGCCGCGAGTCTGCAGGGGGCGGCGCTGCACCAGCAGCTCTTGTGAGCTGCTAGTGGAATGCTGAATACGGAGAGCGTATTACTCTCCGTATTCAGCGATGTCTGTCAGACCTGATCCGCACTGTCGAATCAGGTCCGACAGACAATTGGTAAACCGGCCTCTCAATCTGGACTCTGGATTGAGTCTCAATATTCTGCATGCCACACTGGTTTTAAACCTTAACCAACGCTGTGTTACTAGCCGTCTCTGCAGTTTTAGCCTGTATATTTGCTATACTGTTCTAGTTCCTATTTGCAACACAATTGACGTTGTAACTGTTTGTGATTTTATTTACTGATTGCATTTTATGAATTGTTTTATTGTACTGTTTATTAATTATTAAACTGTGATATTTTGCTTTCACACAGATCCTCAGTGACATCATCCCACACTTCTATATGATACATCCAGATACTACATTATTCTAGCTTTTTTTAGCACCCTGGCACAGAGATTGTCTGTGTTTCCACACTCTCTCTCTATTGTATCTTGTAATATGAATATTACAAATGCTAAAATGCAATATTGTGAAATATAGAAACGCAATATTGTGAAATATGGATATTGCAATTGCGAATGCGCATTCCCAATGTAATGTAAATATGAATATTGAAACTGCGCAATCGCAATATTAAAATAATTTAAAATACACACCTAAGGACACAATATAGGATTAGTACAATCATATTTACATACATATTGCAAAATTATGCAATACTATCCCCCAGTTCCTATAGTTTTAATAGGAAGTATTTTTTTTCTCTTTATAAACAACATTGATTGCACACATGACGAATATAAAGGCGTTCTGTGGGAGTTTACTGGGTGTTCCATGGAAGTAACCTGTATTTTAATGGGGAAACATTGCAGTGGGTTTCTTATATTTACATTTATAATATAATATTATATTCTAATCTTTATAATAGAAGCACTTTTCAGCCCCGTCTGCTTTTCAGTGGCAATATTTCTGAGTGTTTCGCATATTCTCGCGAACGCACAATCTATTTTTTGTAGACACACTTTAAAGACAACACTGCGCCGCCTACATCGCAGCTCAGTTGCAATGTTGGCGGACTTTTGCTGAAGCTGTGGTACCTATTATATCCATGGGAGATACGTTGTCAGCACAACGAGGTCAAGTCAAGTGTTTATCTTATCCCTCTATTATTCTTATAATTTATTCAAATTACACAAGATTCAAAGTTTAATAAACAGTTAGCCAATGCTAGTCATTGCTAAAAGGTAAAAATAATATGTACATTTTTAGAATTGAATAGCCTAAGATATTATCAAATCTTGTAAAAATACTCTGAAAACTTACTGCAGAAAATCAAATATAACTTGTATTCATTTCAATATTTTCATGTTTATCTGAATGCATCTTAAAGGGACATTCCAGCAAAAATTGGAATCCACATAGATGCATTTCAGTTTTGAATAGAAGCATTTTTGTAATATACATGTATTAGTAAAAATGCTTCTAATAAAAGCTATAGTAATTTAAAACATGCATTTTTGTTTGCCTTACACAAATTTTAATCCAGTAGAGATGTCAGAAATCTTTAAAATCAAGGTAAATTTAAGGCCAGTTCTGCTGTCTTGTTTTTTGTTATGTTTTTTATTGAGGTCAAACGTTATAACATGACAGACATGACATCTGGATGAAAAAATACACGCCTAGATTTAGAGTTTTGCGGCCAAAGGGGTGCGTTAGCTACGCGTGCTTTTTTTCCCCCGCACCTTTTAAATACCGCTGGTATTTAGAGTTCACAGAATGGCTGGGTTTTCAGTGCGTTAGGCTCCAAAAAGGGAGCATAGAGCATAATTTAACACCACTGCAACTCTCGATACCAGCGGTGCTTACGGACGCGGCCAGCTTCAAAAACGTGCTTGTGCACGATTCCCCCATAGAAAACAATGGGGCTGTTTGAGCTGAAAAAAAACCTAACACCTGCAAAAAAGCCGCGCTCAGCTCCTAACGCAGCCCCATTGTTTCCTATGGGGAAACACTTCCTACGTCTGCACCTAACACTCTAACATGTACCCCGAGTCTAAACACCCCTAACCTTACACTTATTAACCTCTAATCTGCCGACCCCGCTATCGCTGACCCCTGCATTTTATTATTAACCCCTAATCTGCCGCTCCATATACCGCCGCAACCTACGTTATCCCTATGTACCCCTAATCTGCTGCCCTAACATCGCCGACCCCTATATTATATTTATTAACCCCTAACCTGCCGCCCCCAACGTCGCCTCCACCTAACTACACTTATTAACCCCTAATCTTCCGACCGGACCTGAGCGCTACTATAATAAATGTATTAACCCCTAATCCGCCTCACTTCCGCCTCAATAACCCTATAATAAATAGTATTAACCCCTAATCTGCCCTCCCTAACATTGCCGACACCTAACTTCAAGTATTAACCCCTAATCTGCTGATCGGAGCTCACCGCTACTCTAATAAATTTTTTAACCCCTAAAGCTAATTCTAACCCTAACACCCCCCTAAGTTAAATATAATTTTATTCTAACGAAATAAATTAACTCTTATTAAATAACTTATTCCTATTTAAAGCTAAATACTTACCTGTAAAATAAACCCTAATGAAGACTTTGGAGCCTCTTCTGGACCTCTTCAGCCGCAGGATTATGGATCGCCAGCCCCCGCTTGGGTTGGATGAAGATTTCAGAGCCAGAACCGATCGGTGATACCCGGCGAGGTGAAGATAAGGTAGGAAGATCTTCAGGGGCTTAGTGTTAGGTTTATTTAAGGGGGTTTGGGTTAGATTAGGGGTATGTGGGTGGTGGGTTGTAATGTTGGGGGGGGTATTGTATGTTTTTTTTTTAGCTTTGAACTTTTTTAATTTAGAATAGGGTAGGGCATTTTTTTATTTTGGGGGGCTTTGTTATTTTATTAGGGGGCTTAGAGTAGGTGTAATTAGTTTAAAATTGTTGTAATATTTTTCTAATGTTTGTAAATATTTTTTATTTTTTGTAACTTAGTTCTTTTTTATTTTTTGTACTTTAGTTAGTTTATTTAATTGTAGTTATTTGTAGGTATTGTATTTAATTAATGTATTGATAGTGTAGTGTTGGGTTTAATTTAGGTAATTGTAGGTATTTTATTTAATTAATTTATTGATAGTGTAGTGTTAGGTTTAATTGTAACTTAGGTGAGGATTTATTTTACAGGTAATTTTGTAATTATTTTAACTAGGTAACTATTAAATAGTTATTAACTATTTAATAGCTATTGTACCTGGTTAAAATAATTACAAAGTTGCCTGTAAAATAAATATTAATCCTAAAATAGCTACAATATAATTATAATTTATATTGTAGCTATATTAGGGTTTATTTTACAGGTAAGTATTTAGCTTTAAATAGGAATAAGTTATTTAATAAGAGTTAATTTATTTCGTTACAATAAAATAATATTTAACTTAGGGGGGTGTTAGGGTTAGGGTTAGAATTAGCTTTAGGGGTTAAAAATTTTATTAGAGTAGCGGTGAGCTCCGATCGGCAGATTAGGGGTTAATACTTGAAGTTAGGTGTCGGCGATGTTAGGGAGGGCAGATTAGGGGTTAATATTATTTATTATAGGGTTATTGAGGCGGGAGTGAGGCGGATTAGGGGTTAATAACTTTATTATAGTAGCGGTGCGGTCCGCTCGGCAGATTATGGGTTAATAAGTGTAGGCAGGTGGAGGCGACGTTGAGGGGGGCAGATTAGGGGTTAATAAATATAATATAGGGGTCGGCGGTGTTAGGGGCAGCAGATTAGGGGTACATAAGGATAACGTAGGTGGTGGCGCTTTGCGGTCGGCAGATTAGGGGTTAATTATTGTAGGTAGCTGGCGGCGACGTTGTGGGGGGCAGGTTAGGGGTTAATAAATATAATATAGGGGTCGGCGGTGTTAGGGGCAGCAGATTAGGGGTACATAAGGATAACGTAGGTGGCGGTCGGCAGATTAGGGGTTAAAAAAAATTAATAGAGTGGCGGCGATGTGGGGGGACCTCGGTTTAGGGGTACATAGGTAGTTTATGGGTGTTAGTGTACTTTAGAGCACAGTAGTTAAGAGCTTTATGAACCGGCGTTAGCCCAGAAAGCTCTTAACTACTGACTTTTTTCTGCGGCTGGAGTTTGGTCGTTAGATTTCTAACGCTCATTTCAGCCACGACTCTAAATACCGGCGTTAGAAAGATCCCATTGAAAAGATAGGATACGCAATTGACGTAAGGGGATCTGCGGTATGGAAAAGTCGCGGCTGGAAAGTGAGCGTTAGACCCTTTCCTGACTGACTCCAAATACCAGCGGGCGGTAAAAACTAGCGTTTGGAGCCTCTAACGCTGGTTTTCACGGCTACCGCCCAACTCTAAATCTAGGCGACAGTGTGCAAATACAAGTCACAAGAAGTATAGATGCACATATTAATAATCGAATATAAGAAGTGTCTGTATCGCCTAAATTCACCTTAAAAACATGCCTCCATTTTTTATTTAATTACAGTTAGAACTTAAATTTCCCTCCATAAACATTATGCCAGTCTTGGGCCTCACCTTGCAAATTAGCACTTTAGAGGAAGATGTATAACAAGAGTGAAGTAAGTAAACAAGTTATCCACAAATAGTTACAGAGGGCCTTCCATACTCACTCCTCGATAAATTAACGTGTGTGAGCTTAATGTTATCTATATGAAACACATGAACTAACACCCTCTAGTGGTGAAAACTGTCAAAATGCATTCAGTTTAGAGGCAGCCTTCAAGGTCTAAGAAGCATAGATGCTCTTTGTATGCACATAACTGTACCTGACTGCCTAGAAGATTATCTTTTAACTGAGCAGGGTTTCAGGCAGAAGAAAGAAAAGCATGATCACTCTAGGTACCTCCTATATGAATACTTCTCAGCTAGTATATAAGATAGAGCTATACGGTTTTCTATAGATGTTGGGAGGGACAATTATCAAAAAGATATAATTGATTTCTCCTATGAACTTCTTTTACAGTATCCATTTAATTAACCTTTGACTTGGGTGGGGGTTCACACTGCCTCGGCTGCTGGCAGCGCGATATCAAATACATAAATAATGTAAAAAAATTTTTTTGACCTATATGACCAGCTGGAATGTACATCAAATATGAATATCATCAAAACCTAAATTATGCTTGCAAGACTGAACTAAGTAACATCTTTTCCGTATACTGTGAATTAGTATCAGGGGTCAAGTCAAGCGGGAACACATGGGAACGGAGTTCCTGCACTTTTTTTGCAGGAGGAACTAAGTTCCCTCTGGACAGAGAATAGAAACGCTTCAGTAAACATTGCTGCTACTGGTGGGAGGAGCTGGAGCACAGTCTGATTAGAGGGATAGTGAGATCCTCTAGTAATGGACAGTAACAATTCATACAATACACTAAATGCAAGTATGTCAATGGTCCTGCTGTGTGAACACCCTGCACTGTGTGTAACACATGGTGCATACATTTCTGTGTGGCTTGCTCTGGGGCTATTTAGCTCACCTCAGCAGAAAAATGACTTTTGCACCTTAAGTGGGTGAGACAGAGGCGATTCTCAGTCCTAAAGACAACCATTTAACCCTTCATTGGATTTAATTTGCTTTCATTAACCAAAGTGTATAGATTATATACATACAAATACAGTGCGTGTGTGTGTGTATATATATAGATGCTCAAAAAACAAAGTATTGCAGTATACAGTGATACCTTTTTTATTGGACTAACATAAGCAATACCTTCAGACCTGAGGAAGAGAGGAAAACTCTCGAAAGCTTGTCTTTTAAATATTATGTTAGTCTGATAAAAAAGGTATCACTGCATACTGCAATACTTTGTTTTTTGAGCATCTATCTACTGGACTAACACTGCTACTCCAATCTTCACTATATATATATAAAAGTAAGTGAAGTCTTCCATGGGCTCCATGTGAAAGCGGGTTAACCCAAAACGTTATGGGTTAAGGCCCTTTTGTTTATACGTTTGTGGATTAAAAGTTTTTTTTTACCAAGCTTCCTGTTCTGCCTGCTTTTTTCTGGATACACTATACACACTTTGCCAGGTGTGTGTTCTGGACTTTGCTTATATATATATATATATATAAATCAATATTAATTGTGAGGGGGTGGTGGAAGTCCAGCATCTGCAATTTTTAGCTTAATCGAGCGATCACCTATACGGCGCAGCAGACAAGTTACACGCGTATAAATTACACTTCGACCACAGTTTTTACTCCCATAAACTAATATAGAACTGACGTCGCCAGTTGGTATCACATATTCAGCGCAAGGACTTAAGCACGCAGAATGGAAATATTTTACTCCATTTTCACCTCGCCACACATAGGCAGGTGCAGCAAGCCTTGCACTGAGTAGAAAAGTACCATAACTCCCTGGAAGTCTTAACAAACACAACGCATGAGCAATATCCACCCCTAATCCACCTTCCCCCCACATCGCAAATGTCTAATAAACGTATTAATCCCTAAACCGCCATCTGCCCACATCACAAACTACCTAATAAATGTATTAACCCCTAAACCACCAACCCCCCAATGCAAAGTACCTAATTAACCTATTAACCACTAAACCTCCAACCCCCCCACAACGCAAAGGGGTAAATTTATCAATGTGCGGGCGGACATGATCCGCTGTAGCGGATCATGTCTGCCGCACATCGATAAATGCAGACAGCATACTCTGTCTAGTGAAATGCTTGTGCAATGCCACCCCTTCAGAGGGGTGTCAATCAACCTAATCTAAAAAAAAAAACACCCATTAAAAAAACCAAAAAAAAAAACCTAACACTAACCTCAAAATAGGTACTTAACGTTGCTGAAGTCCAGTGATCCATTTTCTTCCCGGTCTTCATCCAGGCAGCTCCATCTTCATCCATCGCGAGTCCACCTTCTATATTTTTGGCGAAGGCGTGAAGACGGAGTGGTTGTCGGAGGCTGATCAGCCAATAAGATGTAAGCAGCTCTTACTCTATTGGCTGATTTTGAATGCAAGGTTACGCCAATATAAAAGGGGTGCCTTGCATTTAAGCTTCATTCCCTGATGACGGCTGCCCTGCTGCTCTGCCAAGAAGATAGAAGACGGACCCACGATGGATCAAGATGGAGCTGCCTGGATGAAGACCTTTCACCGTCGGGAAGAAAATGGATCGCTGGACTTCAGTAATGGGGTTAGTGTTTTTTTTTTTTTTTAAATAGTTTAGAGCTTTGTTATGGCCTGAAAAAGAGCTGAAGGCCCTTTTAAGGGCTATTGGTAATTTATTTATAGTTTATTTTTTTTAACAGGGGTATTAGATTAGGAATACCTTTTTTATTTTGGATAGTTTGTTTTATTTTCTGTAATGTTTTTTTATTTTTTGTAATTTTAGCTTTTTTATTTTTTGTAATGGTAGTTTTTTATGTAGTGTTAGTTTTTTTTATTTTGGGTAATGTTAGTTTATTTTCGTACGCCTAGATTACGAGTTTGGCGTTAGCCTTAAAAAGCAGCGTTGAGGGGTCCCAACGCTGCTTTTTAGCGCCCGCTGGTATTACGAGTCAGGCAGGAAAGGGTCACTTTTCTTCCGCGACTCAAGGCTACCGCAAATCCTCTTACGTCAATTGCGTATCCTATCTTTTTAATGGGATTTGCCTAACGCTGGTCTTGGAAGAAGTGAGCGGTATACCCTCTCCTGTCAAGACTTCTACCTCATTTAAAAGTCAGTAGTTTAGAGTTTTATGGGCTAACGCTGGAACATAAAACTCTTAACTAAAGTGATAAAAGTACACTAACACCCGTAAACTACCTATTAACCCCTAAACCGAGACCCCCCCCCCCATCGGAAAGACTTTAATAAATATATTAACCCCTAATCTGCCGACCGGACATCACCGCCACTTTAATAAATGTATTAACCCCTGTTCCAATCAGCCAATAGAATTCAAGCTCAATCCTATTGGCTGATTGGATCAGCCAATAGGATTTTTCCTACCTTAATTCCGATTGGCTGATAGAATCATATCAGCCAATCGGAATTCAAGGGACGCCATCTTGGATGACGTCATTTAAAGGAACTTTCATTCAGTGTTAGGACGTCGATGGAAGAGGATGGCTCCGCGTAGGCTGGATTGAAGATGGACCCGCTCCGCTCCGGATGGATGAAGATAGAAGATGCCGCTTGGATGAAGATTTCTGCCGCTTGGAGGACCTCTTCTGCCCGGATCGGATGAAGACTTCTGCCCCTCTGGAGGCCCACTTGTGCCCGGCTGGGTGAAGACGGCTCAAGGTAGGGAGATCTTCAAGGGGGTAGTGTTAGGTTTTTTTTAAGGGGGGATTGGGTGGGTTTTAGAGTAGGGTTGGGTGTGTGGGTGGTGGGTTTTAATGTTATGTTAATGTTGTGGGCTATTTGTAATTTAGTATAGGGTAGGGAATTTTATTATTTTGGGGGGCTTTTTTTATTTTATTAGGGGGATTAGATTAGGTGTAATTAGTTTAAAATTCTTGTAATTCTTTTTTATTTTCTGTAATTTAGTGTGGTTTTTTTTCGTAATTTAGTTTATTTAATTTAATTTTAATTAATTGTAGGTAGTTTAGGTAATTAATTTAATGATAGTGTAGTGTTAGGTGTAATTGTAACTTAGGTTAGGATTTATTTTACAGGTAATTTTGTATTTATTTTAGCTAGGTAGTTATTAAATAGTTAATAACTATTTAATAACTATTCTACCTAGTTAAAATAAATACAAAGTTGCCTGTAAAATAAATATAAATCCTAAGCTAGCTACAATGTAACTATTAGTTATATTGTAGCTAGCTTAGGGTTAATTTTATAGGTAAGTATTTAGTTTTAAATAGGATTAATTTATTTAATTATGTTAAATTTATTTAGTTTAATTTAAATTATATTTAAGTTAGGGGGGGTTAGACTTAGGGTTAGACTTAGGTTTAGGGGTTAATAAATTTAATATAGTAGCGGCGACGTTGGGGTCGGAAGATTAGGGGTTAATAAATGTAATATAGTTGCAGCGATATTGGGGGGCAGATTAAGGGTTAATAACTATAATGTAGGTGGCGGCGATGTTGGGGGCAGTAGATTAGGGGTTCATAGGGATAATGTAGGTGGCGGCGGTGTCCGGAGCGGCAGATTAGGGGTTATTAATATAATGTAGGTGTCAGCGATAGCAGGGGCGGCAGATTAGGGGTTAATAAGTGTAAGATTAGGGGTGTTTAGACACGGGGTTCATGTTAGGGTGTTAGGTGTAGACATAGATTTATTTTCCCCATAGGAAACAATGGGGCTGCGTTAGAAGCTGGACGCTGCTTTTTTGCAGGTGTTAGGTTTTTTTTCAGCCAGCATTTTCCTATGGGGAAATCGTGCACGAGCACGTTTATCCAGCTCACCGCTACCGTAAGCAACGCTGGTATTGAGGTGAGATGTGGAGCTAGGAGTTAATACATTTATTAGGTAGTTTGCGATGTGGGAGGATGGCTGATTAGGGGTTAATAATTTTTTTTAGACATTGCAATGTGGGAGGATGGCGGATTAGGGGTAAATTGTTACGTGCCGCAATATGATGTACTGTCGACGGCAGAAATGTGTAGGTGCGCACATTTCTGAACCTTGCCAGTTTATTTGATTTATGGCAGTATATTATCTGGCTGTGCAGGTTATGTGATTCACCCGATGTGCAAGGTGAACTTATGGGCAACGTGGGTTTCAGCAGTTACGCTAAAATGTACTCCACATATGTTATCTCGCGCTAGCATACTTAAGGTAAGTATTTAACTATGTAAAGGAAACAAATACTGATGGATCTCATCATTGTTTTTTCAATTTGTTTTCTTAAAATATCGGGGTGCATACGTTCGGATAATCTTTTTGTGAAATGAATCCCTGTTTATCAGGAATTTGAATTTGTGACAAAACCAAATGCACATGTCAATTTAACTCCTTTGCTACCGGAAATAACTTGCCCAAAACACCGAAGAATTTTTGCTATCACTCCATTTAAGGATAAATAGAACCTTTGTTTTTTTATTTACCTATCAAAACTATACATTGTCTACACGCAACTACTGCAGTAACAAGACAAATTGTAGTAAAAGCTTCTCTGGTGTTCCCTTTGTTCAGAAATGGCTTTGCCCATGGTTTTTGGTAATTAGAAGGCTGCTAATTGCAGCTGCTCACTACAATTCTGAATTCCCTTTCATTGAAGGGGTTAAGTTAGCTGGCAAGGGTAATAATTTAAGGATTGCCCTTGCCACCTGATACCTACCTGATTCCTCCAAAACAGCTCCCCCCCCTACATGCTCTCCTCACCACCATCTCAGGTACTGGCAACAGTCTGCCAGTATGAAGTTTTAGTCTAGTTTTTTTTTAAATAAAATAATTGTATTTTGAACTTGCTTCTCTGGTCACATCAAACTGTTCAACCTCCAAGAGATAATAAACCAGAATAGTGAAGTAACATCACATACTGGAAAGCACCAATGGAAGGTACTGACAGCATATTTAAAACAAAAATCAGCCTTTATTCCCTGAATAACCAGCAAACCTTCAATAAAAATATAGCTTAATTTATTTAAAAACAAGGGTTAAAAACTCTACGCGTTTCGGCAATAATATTGCCTTTATCAAGAGCAAATCAATAGCATGTTGAATAAGCTGTGATAGCCTAGCTCAAAAATGTTGCTATATTTAGTGCAATAACCTTGCCTACCTGGCTCTCGACACACCTACTTAACAGTTGTTCTGAATCATTTTACATGTTTGTAAGTTTTGTAAATTGTAAGCCATTTGCTCTGATGGGATATAATTAACCTAAAAGGTAAAATGGATCATTCTGGTTTAAGGATTTGCCGCTAAAGACAATACTTCCTTGATAGAGTCCCATTACAGCAAATGGTCCCAAAAATTGCGTCTTAAAAAAACAAACAAAAAAACCCACATCATTTGCAGTATCTAGTACTTTGTGTTGCCATTTTCTTGCAGTAATAACTTTTGGTGCTATTTAAAAAAAAAAACAACTCATGAGCAGCTTCACGATTTACATTATAAGAACTGTCAAAAGTCCAATATAGAAGATTAGATTGTTTGTTTATGTAAATTAATTTCCATCAGTGCTCTTCTTGATTTTAAATTGAAATCTCGCAAATATATAAAATAAGTTTTCTTACAGTTATGGTAAACACTTCCCTTTATAAAAACAGATCCAGAATGTTAGTGATATTTTAGATGGAGTTATAATTAGGGATGGGTGACTGTGTTATATTCGAATTTGAATGTTAGAACGAATGTAATTGTAGAAATTCGATTTACATAATAGAAAGTTGATAAGAACGAATATTCTTAAAAAGTATATTATCGAATTCAAATATTAGATTTATAAAACACAATTGTAAACTAGAAATACTATTTTGAATTTGAATTCCACATTAGAATTCAAATATTACATTAATAAAACACAGTATTAGACTAGAAATACTATTTTGAATGTTACATTTATTAAACACAGTTGTAAGCTAGAAATACTATTTTAAATTCGAATATGACATTCAAATGCCACATTCAAATATTACATTTATTACAGTATTAGACTAGAAATACTATTTTGAATTTGAATGTTACATTCAAATTCAAATATTACATTTATTAAACACAGTTGTAGACTAGAAATACTATTTCGAATTTGAATATTAAATTTAAAAAACAGTATTAGACTAGAAATACTAATTTGAATATTAAATTTATTAAACACAGTTGTAGATTAGAAATACTAATTTGAATTTGAATCTTATATTATTATTATATATGTCACATTCAAATACTACATTTCGAAATTCAATGAATACATAGCTAAACATTCTATTATTCAAACTAATATTTTCAAATTTTATTGAAAATGAAAATTTGAAAATAGAATGTTAGGATGTTTATATAAACATTTGAAATTTGATTTGAACAACTAATATATCAAAATTCGTTTTAAATTTTGAAATTTTAGAAACATTCACCCATTCCTAGTTATAATTGATCACTTTTAAGGAAGTTGGGCTATAACTAACTTTTTAATATAGATATAAAATTTTAATTCCCCGTGCTCCGACGCCCACTTCAAAAGTAAATTTTTCTGTGAGCTAACTAAACTGTTGTCCAATCAGCGCTCTAGCTACAACAAAAGTGCATTAAGGGGAGAGCGCTGATTGGAGAACAATTCAAACCTTTTAAAATATTAAAACATTTAAAAAACATAATTGTTTATAGATCCCACTGGTACACCTGTCATGGCCGTATACAAACTGCATTCACTTTGTTCTATCCATTTACAAAACATCTATATGGACTTCATTAACCACATTAGCTCATTTTTCGGATTTCAGTGATTTGCATCCATTATCGGTAGTTCAGTGTGCCAATTGTGTAGATCAAATCTAATGTGATTTATCAATCTCAGTTCTGCTTGACTCGAAAATATTGTGATCACTTTCGGCTAGATTACGAGTTGTACGTTAGGGTAGAAAAGCAGCGTTAACAGGTCCTAACGCTGCTTTTTTACAACCGCTGGTATTATGAGTCTTGAAGGTTTAGGGTCACCGCACACTTTTTTGGTCTTACCGCAAAATGACTTATGTAAACTTCGTAAAGTCTTTTTTCTATGGGACTTCCATAGCGCCGGTATTACGAGTCTGTCCTGGGAGGCCAAAAAGTGAGCGGTACACCCTACCGCATTTAAAAGTCAGTAGTTAAGAGTTTTATGGTACAACGCCGTAACATAAAACTCATAACTAAAGTCCTAAAAATTACACCAACACCCATAAACTACCTATTAACCCCTAAACCGAGGCCCTCCCGCATCACAAACACTATAATAACATTTTTAACCCCTAATCTGCCGCTCCGGACATCGCCGCCACTATAATAAACATATTAACCCCTAAACCGCCGCACTCTCGCCTCGCAAACATTAGTTAAATATTATTAACCCCTAATCTGCTGCCCCCAACGTTACTGCCACTATACTATATTTATTAACCCCTAAACCTAAGTATAACCCTAACCCTAACACCTCCTAACTTAAATATAATTTAAATAAATCTAAATAAAATTACTATCATTAACTAAATTATTCCTATTTAAAACTAAATACTTACCTGTAAAATAAACCCTAAGCTAGCTACAATATAACTAATAGTTATATTGTAGCTATCTTAGGGTTTATTTTTATTTTACAGGCAAGTTTGTATTTATTTTAACTAGGTAGAATAGTTTTTAAATAGTTATTAACTATTTAATAACTGCCTAGCTAAAATAAATACAAAAGTACCTGTAAAATAAAACCTAACCTAAGTTACAATAACACCTAACACTACACTATAATTAAATAAATTAACTACATTAACAACAATTAATTAATAGTAATAAGTACAAAAAACAAAAACTAAATTACAGAAAATAATAAACAAATTACAAGATATTTAAACTAATTACAACTAATCTAATAGCTCTATGAAAATAAAAAAAATCCCCCCCAAAAAAAAAAAAAACCTAGCCTAACCTAAACTACCAATAGCCCTTAAAAGGGCCTTTTGTGGGGCATTGCCCCAAAGTAATAAGCTCTTTTACCTGTAAAAAAAATACAAACAACCCCAACAACAGTAAAACCCACCACCCACACAACCAAACCCCCAAATAAAATACTATCTAAAAAAAACCAAGCTCCCCATTGCCCTGAAAAGGGCATTTGGATGGGCAATGCCCTTAAAAGGGCAGTTAGCTCTTTTGCAGCCCAAACCCTAATCTAAAAATTAAAACCCACTCAATACACCCTTAAAAAAACCTAACACTAACCCCCTGAAGATCGACTTACTGTTCTGAAGACCGGACATCCATCCTCTAGGAAGCGGCCGAAGTCTTCATCCAACCGGGCCGAAGTCCTCATGAAGCCGGGAGAAGTCTTCATCCAAGCTGGGCAAAGTGGTCCTCCAGACGAGCAGAAGTCTTCATCCAGACGGCATCTTCTATCTTCATCCATCCGACGCTGAGCGGGTCCATCTTCAAGACATCTGGCATGGAGCATACTCTTCAAACGACGGCTTCTTACTGAATGACGGTTCCTTTAAGTGACGTCATTCAAGATGGCGTCCCTTAGATTCCGATTGGCTGATAGAATTCTATCAGACAATTGGAATTAAGGTAGAAAAAATCCTATTGGCTGATGCAATCAGCCAATAGGATTAAAGTTCAATCCTATTGGCTGATCCAATTAGCCAATAGGATTGAGCTTGCATTCTATTGGCTGTTCTATTGGTCATCATTTGAAGAGGATGCTCTGCGCCAGATGTCTTGAAGATGGACCTG